>NW_017307280.1:241694-274633 GCF_000935625.1 Nanorana parkeri | reverse complement strand
ACACCTGGGTGACACCATTGGAGGGGTGACACCAAAATGACAGTCATTTTGGTGTCACCCCCTCTAAAAAGTCGGGCACTTGGTAAAGGACAGAGAGCCTGATAGTTGCTCAGGAGAAGAGGGGACCCAGCGGCATACCTTATCCCGCCGGGGGACTTCCCCTTCTCTCGACAGGTAACAGGTAACAGCAGTACTGCCCGTGATGTCATCACGCACATGCGCGATGACGTCACTGCAGGTTGTCACGCGATACTCGCACCGGGTGTCACCCCGCCTCGGGACACCTCTGTGTTTACCCCTACCTTTTTTTAAGGGTGCTCCAAGGGGTCGTGGGGGGGATCACAAGCCCAGAGTTGGGCTTTAATACAATTGGCCATTTTTATTCTAATTCCCCCTTCCCCACCTTGCCCTTGTTCATTCTTATAGTCACCTATCCCTGATTCAGTAAGATATTGCTGAATATGTTGCACGGCTGCCTCTTAACATCTTATGTGCTTTGCACTCAGTCATATTTGTCAAAACATAGTCTGGAGTTAAAAAAGGTCATACTCCTAAACTCTATAGAAATGAATGGGAGGGCACAGCGCATGCATAGGACCAACCATTTCATTCAGAGAAGTTATTAATTAAAGCCAGACTCCAACTGTTTTTTTTTTATTTTTATTTTTTTTCCAGCTATGGGTAAGGGAGGTTTCTGTCTTTTTTGTGCATTTGCTATACATAATACACTTATACTGCATGTGCAATATTTTAAATATACAGTATGTTGGCCTCTAGTGTACATTTTACAGCTGCAAGTACACAGCTGAGACTGGCTCATCTTGCATGTGTTGCAATCAGTTGATTACTTATGTGAACACTGAAATTCCCACACCATAAATATCCTATCTTAATGGGGCAATATATTTTGCAGGCTTTACATGCACAATTCAATAAGAAAAATAAATCTAAGCAGCTCACCAGTGAGACCCGAAAAGTGACAGAGCTTTTATCATCTTTGTAATTAAAAAAAAATGTGGAAGAGTAGTCTAATCTTTTTATTTAGATGCTATTTACAAAGATGCTCTCATTGCAGAGTCTAAAAGTACCTTATCAAAGCTGCATATGGACGGCTTAACACTTTATCAGAAGGCAGATTGCTTGCCTGCTGGAAAGAGATATATATGTATTACAGTTACTGTATGTGCATGTTTATATGTATTAAAATAAATATTACAATTTTTGATAAAGCTAAGAATCTGTAATAGGCCCTTCTATTTAAAGAGGACCTGTCTCAGTATTTTTTTTAAAATAGCATCTAATGAACATGGAAACAAATGAAATAAATAGCAAACTACACTGTATCTGCTGTGAGTATTTTGGCAGAACTGGGTGCTGCACTTTCAAAAAGATCAATTACCATTGAAGAAATTTTGTATAGAAAAATAAATGCCATTTGTGCTGACAAGGAACATGCTGACAGGAGGAGAGAGCATAGCGGGCAAAGAAAAAAACCTCATAAGCATGTGAGTTCCCTATTGGCTGCCTAATGAGCAGGCAGATGATGGAGAGACAAGACAATTATGTCCCATTTATAGCCTATAACTTTAACAAAGAAAGTGGTATCATAGCTGTGCTGTGTGGCAGAGCTCTAACTGGTTGGACAAAAATATAATTCCTTTGGCAGTTAAAACATCTCCCTTCATCTGTACATAGCTGTTTGGCTGGAGTTTAGTTTTAAAAAACAGAATCAGTTTTAGTTCTACATTGTAAGTGCTGAGCTAAGGCATCACTGGAATACACTGGCTATAGCAGTGTTGAGTTTATTTAAAGAAGAATTTAAAAAACATAATCCTTGGAATGGGACTACCCCACACTGCAAGAGGTAGGTGCTCATTTTGTCTAGGGGGCAAAAATAAAGCAGATATATTCACCTGATCCTCTGCCGTGTGGTGGTCAGCACTCACCGCATCCTTGCGTGGTACAGATTAGTGTACTACATTATTATTTGCACCAAAGCACCAAATCCTTAGTCCCCTGTTGCCATAGCTGCTAAAAAAAATCTTACCCAATTCCCTGTGTTCATGATGTCAGGCAGGCCTAAAGAGAGAGGCATACGGTATGTACCTGCAGCCAGTAGGGGGTGAGCAGGTTCTGCATCTGCAAATTAAAAAACATGCACAAGATTAACTTAAGTAAGGAATGGGCCATATAGACCAGTGGTTCTCAACCTGTGTAACCTCGGGACCCACATTTGTCATTGGTCATTAAGTCGCGACCCAAGTCGCACTGTAATGGAATGCACAGCATTGCTGTACCACGTGTTCCGGTGCGGGAGATACAACTGTGGGTGGGAGGTGCGTTAAGGATGCCATTCAAAAGATCCACCCAGTCTCCATACCTTGTGAGAACTGGAGTGGATCCTCAGCCTGGGGTCCAGTGGGGGCTGCTGATGTCACTCTGGTCCAGGCACCTCTACAGGACACGTGAGGGAGCTGTACATATAGATGTAGCTTCCTCATGGCCATAGCCCCAGCCCATCCCACCTCAAGCTGACACTCGGCAACGGGCAGCAACTTTTGAATGGCTGTTTGGCACAAGAACTGACAGTGCTGTGCTAGTGGGAGGCTGAGGAGCCTCTCACCTAGAAAAGTGGAAGGCACGTGGCGACCCACTGAACATGGGGCCACGACCCACTTTTGGGTCATGACCCACCAGTTGAGAACCAAGGCTATAGACTATTGGCTGTCCAGGCTGACAGGGGCGTCCCATGGCCAGGTGTCACCTAGAGCAGATACCTGTGACGTCATCTCGCATACGCGCCCATCTTATTCATACCTGTCGGCGGCCATATTGGTGATAGATGCGAGCAGAGAGAGGAGGGGGCATTCACACACCGGGATAAGGTATGCTGCCGGGTCCCCTCCCCTTTCCTGTAACTGACGGGCTCTTGGTCTATGACCGAGTGCCCGACTTTTCAAAGGGGTGAACAACCAAAATGATTGCCCCTCCAATGGCCACACCCCCGCACGTCCATTGTGATGCCATTGCAGGTCAGACCACTGGCTATATCTTGAATACAGTAGTGTGCTTGAATTTTAATTTCAAAATAAACTTGACTGGTCTCTCCTTTTAAAAATGCGGCCTAACAAAGCCGCTTAAAATAGTGTGCATTGAGTCTGTACAATTTCTGGCTTTTTTCTGTGAAATAATACACTGATTTTTTTTTCTTAATTAAAACTTGTCTATTCTCTTACTCAGAAAATGTGGCAGAGTAAAAGTACTTATTACTGTGCATGGAGTCAGTGCAATACTTTGCTGGCTTTTTTTCTGTGAAATAATACACTCTGATGTTGATTTCTTGATTAAAATCTGACTGGTGCCTCTCCTGTTTAAAATGCAGCCTAGTAAAAATGCTTAAATACTGTATATGCGGTCACTACAATATGTTGGTTATTTTTTCTGTGAGATAAACTCACTCTAATGTTGATTTTGTTTTTGTTGGTTTCAATAAGAAAAATATTTTTTTTAATTTGCTTTAAAACTTTGTTGTATGTGTTAAAATGTTCGTTCCTGTTCTCTTTCATTGCTTGCTTTGCGTGAGATTTCAAATCCTTTTAAAACTTCATTGTCCAACTTTTACATTATGCTATCCATACCCACCATATTGTCAGAAGAGCCTAAGGATGCAGTTGTGGCCAGGTCCAAAAGCTGTTTTACATCAGAGAACCGTGTGCAGATAACACAAAGAGAACTCCTTGTTGTCACCCACATCTATGCAAGGCCTGTATGTCCAATCAGGACTTCATGGCTTTTTGTGGCCAGCTACTGGATCATGACCATAGATAGTCTTTCTTAGACCCCCATGTGACTGTGACTCAAACCTGGTCTGCAACTCCTGTTGTCATTTGTGATTCAGATTTAGAATCCCAACAGCCAGAAGCTATTTTTGAGTCACTACAGTTGACTTTGATATACAAGGGGTTGTTTTAAACCTTTTTGATGCAGTGTGTATCAGCCTACATTTGGAGCATCAGTCTTTTTAGAACGCCTTGTGTTTTTTTAAAGCTCCTACAGCTGCAAAGATCTTTTTTATTTGCTACATCCGTTGTTCAAGGATTTTCCTTATTCAGACTAGAAACAACCTAAAGTGTCCCAGGATTCACCTGAAACTGTGCCAGAGCATTTTTCCTTTGAGAAGGGATTCACTGATAGTTGAGTCATACCCAATGTGTATGCTCCAATGATCCACATTAACAGAGATACCACTAGAAGGGTCTAAGGTATACTTATCTTTGGTGTCTTCTCGATAGGAAGTTGAATTCCCTCCTTAGATCCCAGTTTGAATCAACTGATTCGGCCCTCTTTCCTGTGTTGACAGTAATTCGGATCTGGTAAAATATTTTACAAAACTCCCCAGAGAGAATCCTTCCACCGCTGGAGTAGGTCTGCATATTATGGAAAAGTTGGAGCAGATATCTGGAGCCTTGTGCTTTATCTATGATGATTACAAACCTCTGAACTAGTGTCCCGCATAGGACTAATCTCTGTACAAGTGTGTAGGGCACTGGTGAGACACCAAAAGAACAGCTGATGTGTCTTACCTTAGAGGGATGTTGTCTCTTTGGGCTGGCTGTCATTAGCAGTGGCCACAGTATTTTCTGGGTCTTGGAATGGACCTCCTTGGCTTTTGGATGCTCATTGTACCCCCTTTAGATCCCAGACTAATTACTTAGAATGGGTATTTATTTCAGCTACCCCAGAGTATGTTTATTGTGCTACTTCACATATCTGTGCCTTTATTTCCTACAAGTGTATTTCCTCAACTGCTCAAGAAAATGATGATCCTAAGCATGCCCTCTCCCCAGAGAGGACATTCTGAGTTACAGAGTCATTTGGAACCAGTTTCTCCTGCTCCCTCCCCTTAAAGGGTCCTAATCCCATAGTTTCCTCTATGGGCACTTGTAGTTGTTGCCTGCACAGGACCTTATGTCTACCCTAGTGGCCTAGTGCATCACCATTGTAGAACACGTGATATTCCTGAAAAAGGGTAAGTTTTTCTGGATTTGCTAGCCAGAATTCTCTTGTGGAGCCCAACAAGTTCCCACCACTTGGAGAATTCCAGCTGCCCTGTATTGGTAACTATCAATTAACAATGAGCAAGACTGAACAGCTTAGATCCTCGCTGAAGCACTTCACACTGCACAGCATATTAGCACATTTGTCTGACTTGCTTTGCACTGTACGCTCTCCCCTCTATCTCCTGCACTTCGGGAGTTGCATCATTTCAGTACAGGACTGATATGAGCTGCATATCAGTGCACAGACAAGAAAATTGCTGAAGGGCAAGACAGAACCTTTTTTTGGCAGACGAAACTTACACAGCATTTTCTGTCATAAAAACCTGCCGTAAGCAATTTGTACCAAGAAGACTTTATTGTAACTTTACTTGCTAGTGGGGTACTTTTTATTTTGCATCTTCTTCTTTTGTTGACCTTTGATCTTCCTTCGTCTCTCCTTGGTATCTGGGAGTCCAGATTTGAGGCTGGACATGCAGGCAGTCCCTATGGTTCTGTCTCCTATTCTTTTGATGAGTATTGGAAGTTAACCATTGTAAACATCCAGCGCAATCGGCTTTATTAATATGCTTCTTATACAATATATATAACTGTGTCCTTTGAATACATTCCCATGCTATAGGAATAAAATTTTAGAGGTAAATGTGCCTTTAAAAGTAATGCAAAATATATAGCAGAAGGTAGCATGTTAAACTGCACAGCGTGCAAAATCCATTGCCAAAAACCATAGTGGAAGCTACGTAATGGAATGCTGCAATTTTTTTTTCCTTGTTGCATTAAGGAGCAGAGCCAGGCAGTCATGTCTAACCAAGTGTTTTAGTAAGATAACAAGGATGGTGTCATATTCTGTCTAAAATTCCTCTACTCAGGACAGTTAGCAGTTGAAATAATTCATTTTATTATTTGTCATTGCATACAAAGCAGCTGCCAGGGATGTGACTGTCATGTAAAGGTTCAGTGAACATTCAATGCCCCAACATCCAATTATCTCTTTGAAAATACAAAAGATTTTTATTCTGCATTGTGCATCTAGTTGGACTTTAATAATCCTGTTTGTTACTTTTAACTTAATAGTACTTAATGGACATTTAAAGGACCTGCAGAAACACAAATTACAAGTCATTTATTTGTATTTTTATTGTGTTTGTTATTTTTTAATGTGATTTCAGCATTTGCCATTGCCAGAGTAGATGATGTTGTTTACAGGTACTGTAAATCTGATAACTGACTCAATCAAAGCTGATATTGTTGAAAAAATGTACAACTCAATTCTGCTTAAAAACATAAATTGATTCTGTATAACTGGAACCCGACAATGTGTAAACCTGAGCAGTTTTTTTCCTTCTACCCGTCTGGTACAAATAAACAGATAGGTACTTAGGTAGCTAGGTACTTTTATGTAATGTCTAAGCCACAGAGTGCTTTACAGGTCCAGGGCTGCAGTGGACCAGTCTAGTGGAACACTGTCCCTGAAGAACCCCTATAGGGTATGCCCTGTGGATACTCTGGCGAGAAACATCCTCCCTAGATCCTGCCCTCCAATCCCTATCTGTGGCACTGGTGATGCTGGAGGGTTCTATCAGTGTCTTATCTGCACTGAGTAGGGCTCTTTTTGTGAGCAGGGGCAATCTTGTGTGCACAACGTGCTTCTGCATAGAGAACAATATTCTCTATGGTGACATTGTTCCCCTATCGTTTTGATTCATACTGCAGGAGAGTCACACTGAATGCCATCCATGTTCAAGGATGCTAACTGCTATTGTACATGAATGTATAATTACATCATAAAAGTTTTGGCTTGGCACCCTGTACAACACTATGATCCAATACACACTGATATTGGCGAGACAGACAGCATTTACCTATATGGTTAATGGAGGTCATTTTACGTGCACATAACACAGAATACCTCAGCTGTGTACTTCTAAACAAAATTTAACATTGATTGGTCTTTATGCTGGCATAGTGCACTTTAGCCCTAGTGTGTGTTATATGTATATTTGAGTGGTTCACTATAAACATAAACAGCATCCTGCTCTATCCTGCTTTTACTAATGTGTATCGGGATGAACATGGAGCCAAGCTGTGCCTCTTATGATGTGTTGTGAACAACCTTGTTCATAAATTCTTATCACACTTTTAGCAGTGATTTTTAGCAGCAACAGAATCATTCGACTTAGGATTTATGTTGCTAAGAAAAAATGAATAGGTAGAGCCAGAACTTTTTGGGGGCTTCAGTTCTCCTTTTGCTAATGTACTCCTGTGACCCAAAGCCAGCATATAGTGGGCTACTGCCCACTATCCAATGACAGTGCAGTCAGGAGGGGCCTCGACAATATTGTCGGCATCCACAAGGCTGTCTAATTGACAGTTGGCTTTGCCTCTCTAGAACCAGAGCCAGCTGTGCCCAGGACCTCCTCTGTCTGTCCCTCCAGAGAGCAGTTTTCCAGTGAGAGGAACAGAGAGGGAGAGGGAGAATCCCTGCAGGGAGGGATGACTGGCAGTCACCGCTCTCTGCAGGGAAGAGACCATAAGCTGAATGATCAGCCGTTATATGGTCATTCAGCTCTCAGTATATAGAGGCGGCATATAAGAGCTGCAGTATCCATTGCTAGCTCTATATATTGGAGTAGGTATATTTTGCGCTCCCAATACTTCTGGTTTAATTGCAGTCAGTGAAAATGATGTGTCGCTGAGAAATTTACTGACTACTTGTTTTATACAATGCACCTGCTGATGACCAAGGCATACCTGCAATTTGTAGCTGCATGGATAAGCAATGTAGTCAGCTACAACGCTAACTTTGTAGCCATATAAAAATGACCAGAGGAAATAAGAAGAGATAGATTTGTAACTATTACAAACTTCTGCTACAGAATTGCTAGTAGACATGGCCCTTAAAGTCCCTGTACACATAGAGATGTTTGGTTTATCTATGTAGACAAATACACCCAACTGCCACCTGAGAAATGCACATCTTTGTAGCTGGCCCCCTTTGATATGCACATACTCATGTACCCAATGCCTGCATTTACTTAAAATTTAAACACATGTTTCAGCATGGTATACTGCATCTGATAGTAACTATATATGGCACCAGTGTTAAAATCTGTATGTGGGTTTATATTGTCAGTATATGTGTTTATGGTGGTTTCTTTGTATGCAATGTCAAATATTTTTTTGTGATGGTTTGTGTGTGTGTATTGTCAGGATTTCTGTGAGTGATATCAGTATGTGCGTTTTTGTGTGTGTCATATCAGTTTCTATGTAAACATGTGTATATGTGTTTCTTTTCCCACAAGTTTTCATTACGATCATAGAGGATCAACAGATTCACACATTCATTCACACACAGAAATGCACACGCACACAGAGAAATACAAACACATTATTGTATATGTTTTATATGTACAAACCTAATAAAACTTATTGTTACAAAAAAAGAAATGCAAACACATACACACACACACACACACTAAAGTAATGCCTACACAAACTAATACACAATATTACACGCACCCCCCCTCCCCCACCCACACACACCTGGTTCCCTGACACCTCCCAGCACTGACATAAAATAAAAGAAAGAGCCCCCTCACCTGCTTACATTTTTGTGCAGGGAGGGGGCACGTTCCCTGGGGGTTCAATGGTTAATTAGTACAGTATGCAACTTTGGCTGGTGCAGACCTTACTAATCCTTCCTTTTGTCCGGCAGTAAGAGAAGGCTGTCAGAGAACTGTTCAAAAGGAACTGCTGAGTGCCACCACTGCCAGGACCAGCTATGCGGTCTGCATCCAACAGAGATACAGACGTGTAGCTGTTACCACAAGTCAGGTAAACGGTCCGTGAATGCTTGCCTGACTTGTCAGCTGGCTTTGGCCACATAGTACTGGTTCGCGAGCCGGTACTTTGAGACACTTGCTCTAGACACACAGGAATGTATTACTGTCACTGTATTTACCCTTTTTTACTATAGGGCAGACATAGGCATCTTTATAGTTGCATCAAATCTTCCCCTACACAAGGGACCCTACGCGTATTTCCTCAATAGTGTCTAAAAGTAATCTTCATAGTTAATATTTTCATAAAGCCCTATATATCTTAGTTGCTGGCATGTATCAAAAACTTCTAGTTGAGTAATGATGAAATCATTGCAAGTATGGTTTTGAAATAATTCCCTTGACTCGTGACTTTTTGTCCCTGCTAGAGAAATGTTATTTGTTTTCAAGGACTTTCTATCTCCTTTTTTCCTCACATCCTAATACATTCAGCTAAGTGATGGACATGTACTTTGTGTTATAGAAACTTCTCTATATATTAGTTTAAATTTATGTTCACTTTTACCTTACTGTAAATTGCTTATTTTTTGGACTAGCTTTTCGTATCTTTTGCCTCTCATTTTCTTATTTTCTTATGTATTATTTATTGCAGTGTGAGAGGACTAGCAAATTAAATCTTTTTATTTTCATCACTGATGTTTTAAAGCCATTGTCAAAGCTTACACATGTCTATGGACTCACTGTTTGACACTGTCAATTTGTCAGTCACTGTTATAAGAAGAGGTATCTACCTATGGTGCAGACAATGTAATCTTTTCCAGGTTTACCAACCTTCTGATCAGAACTTAGTGATATTATGACTTTGCGTCAAAAAAGACTAATTGTTTAAGGATTTCCGGTGTGTCTGTGACTCATCTTCTCCTTGATTTGAGCGGTGCCAAACGTAGGTCACTGCAGCACCCATAATAACTTTCCAGGGACTTATCGGTCAGGTGTGCGATGGGTTATGGACAATATTCTTGTGTTTAAAGACACTCAATATCAACATCAACTAGGGATACTGGAAGGCACAGGTTGTTAAAAGTAAACCATTTATGAGTGAAAGATGGATGCTACCATTGCAAACCTCCATAATGAATGGTATTTACCTGGCTATTATGTTGGTTCTCTGGCTATGACAATCCAAAAAGACAACAGCTCACCCATTTACTGTGGGATTCAATTCCTGATCTGCAGTATTGCACTGTCCATGTCCCTCTTCACAAAGTAGATTCAAGCTAAATTTGATGAGCACATCTTAATCTTCATTAAAGTGTCAGAGCACAATGAAAACCAGACAAGCAAAAGGTGCTAGTTAAAATTTTTATTAAGAACAGTCTTTACAGGAGCAAGCAGAATCATAAACTGGAACAAGGCAGACTCTGGATCCAGAGTGGGTAGTCACCCAAGCCAGGTCAGGAACACAGAGATCAGCGTCGTCAGGAACAAGTCAGGAGCAGGAGCCAGAGGAGAACGTTAGCCAGGATCGGGTCATACACAGAATCAGGATACTTAGAGCAGCAGCAATGCACTAGCACAGTGGTTCTCAACCTGTGGGTCATGATCCCGTCGGGGGTCGAAAACGATTTGCCAGGGGTCACCTAAAGACATCCCAACTCTCCCAGACGCTCCGGGAGTCTCCCTCTATTAGATAGCGGCTCCCGGCTGCCCGGGAGAGAAACACTTTCTCTCGGAAAGGTTTACTCTGCTCGATCCAGCAGAGTAAACCTTTCCTAAGCTCTGTTTTTTTTTTTCTGACATCGGAGCCACCGGCCGTTGGCAGTCAGAAAAAAAGAGGAAAAAAAATCCCAGCATGGGAATGCATAGCTAGATTGCTATTGGCTATTTCACTTTGCAATAGCCAATAGCAAACTAGCTATTGCACCCTCCCACTGCTGCTGTTAATCAGCAGAAGGGGACCTGAAGTTCTCCATCTTCTAGTGATTGACAGCAGCAGAGGGCGGGTGCAATAGCCAGCTATCTAACGGTAGAAAAATTACGGCGAAGAAGGAGCAACGAAAATAATTTTACTGTTAGGGGTCGCCACAACTTGGGCATTGTTATCAAAGGGTCGCCAGCACTAGAAAGGTTGAGAACCGCTTCACTAGCAGGAAGACCACGCAAGGGCAAGGTCAGACTGGACCGAGTGGTTTATATAGAGTGAGTGGGGGTGACATCATCACTCAGAGACCGGAAACTCCCATCTGACTCTTTCATATGATGCTCTCCTGTCTGGCCATAAGAGGGAGCCTGGGAGTAGTGAGCAACGTTCCAGAGTCTGCTTAGGCAAAGAAGTAAACACAGGTGAGTAAAATGGCAGCCAAGCCAGAATGCTTCAAACCAGTAAAGTCAGGGTGGAAGCCTGACATAAAGTACAAACAGCATTGTAAACTGTGATAAGTCAATCCAGCAAACAATCAACAGCAACTGTTTATTATTTGTTAAATTGTCTCATCACAGTTTACAGTGCCATTTGAATTTTAATTTAATGAACGAAAAAATATATTTCATGTAGTTTTTGAATGCACTCATAAAATGTAGCTTGGATCATCTGGCTACATCTGACTCATATGTTGGATGGTGTTGGAGCTTACACGGGGTTGATAAATTCATCCTTCTCATCAGGTGACCGTGTTGGTCAAATTGGCCAATTGGCTATTCAGGCACGAGCCCTGTCTCCTGGGAGGAAGTCACCTATTCCCCCATATCCACGAGTGGCAGGTATGTGTGATGCCTCTGTAGGAGAAACTGAGCATCAGGGAAGCATGGGGAAGGAAATTATAAGCAGGTCAGTGAAAGGGCTAGTTAGTCACTCAACTTGCCCTGATAGAGCAAAGTGACAGAGTCTCTTTAGATTTTTAAGTTACATAGCAAAGAAGATGTCTGATTTATTTTATTCTGACATACAGGTAGTATGCCAGATACAATGTTGATTATGGAAGTCTCTGATTGATACTCAGAAAAGATTATTTCCCTTTTGATGTGTGTAAAATGATAACAATTTCTCCTGCCATCTCTCCACACTGCATTTGTATTTCTCCAGCAAATGATAGCCTTGTGCTAATCTTTTATGATAAATGCTAAAATAACTGCAGTTCTAATTCTACACTATTCTGCACTGAATTTAGAAAAGATAGTTGAAGTTTTCAAGACAAGTGCTAATAATTGGTTCTACTCAGGGCACTCATTTTGAGAAATAGCTCTTTCCAGAAAAGGAATGAAACTGCTGAAACAATAGGGGTCAGCAGCAGCTGACATTTACGATTTAATTATGTCAGCATTAAATGCATCTGTCAAGGTATTTTTTTTTCTTCATACAAGCAGTTGTGCCATTCAGCATATGTCTATAATATCTAGCATTCAACAAAGAGATTAGTTCCACATCTAAATTATGGTGTCTCTACTTATACTGTAGCTTATTACTTAACTCCAGCCTTACCTTCACTCTTGCACAGTTGTAGAGGCTCCTTTCCTGTACTAAAAATGTCTTACTCTGGTTTCACATCTCACAGTGTACATTTGAAACTGCAAGACGTCATATAGAGTTAGCCCCTTTTCCTTGCTGAAGTAAATCCACCATCATCTAGTGCTTTCCACTCCAATCTTACTATACCTGGCCCTGACCCTTTTATTGATTAGATTTCAGTTTTTGTAATCAGCATTACATGTTACCTAGATTGGTGTGTATGCAAATGTAGCCTGCCTCCTCCACTCCTCCAGCCACTCCTTCAGTCGAACATCCACCCATCAAGGCATTTTGATATTTGCACAATGAAAGAAATACCTGTTTTGCCGAAAACCCTTCTCTAGTTTCCCCTATACATCCAGTCTAATGTTTAGACACTGGTGACATGATCTCACCTGAAGGTACTTAGTAGACATGTAAATTTTGTTCTGTTACAAATGGATATTCATGCACATTTCGTTAAATTCGGACATCCGGATGCATACAAATTTCTGAATTTAAATTAGTCCAAATACAAATGTATCAGAACAGTCCTTTAATGAACATTCAAATCCATCTGAATTTCATTGAAAATGAAACTAAATCAGACATGTGACTGTTCTTTGGCCAATCAGTTGGGTTTTTGTGGCTGTTGAGGGTTGCAGTACATACAAGATCATTTGACTTTTTTCTGAAACGAAAATTTGTATGGATCCGAAATCCAAATAACAAAACAAATCAAATTTCAGATCCAAAATCCCAAAAACGAAGGAAATAAAAGTATGAATTGATACGAAATGAAACAGATGTTTTGGGGTTTACATGTCTAGTACTTAGGTGACTGGCATTCAGGTGGAAGCTACCAATGAAATGCTTTGCCTGAGCTTTAAACCTTTTATGTCAGAAGAGATCACATGACCACTACTTGGCAATTTGGTCACATGAATGGTCATCATGGGAATCCACAGTGGCTTCTTCTGCACATATGATGTCTATACATTCTAAGCAAAAATCTATAGAATCTATCAGTGAAATGTTAATGTTATCCAGCAACAAGGAATTAATTAATTTTAATCTGAATTGTGTGTATTCCACAGAAGCAAGACTTTTACAGAGCTCCTTGTGTTTGTGGCTTTGCCTCCTTCCTTTCCTTCGAAAAAATACTAGTTGTTTGGTTGTCATGTTGTCCCAGTGGCTTCAATACTTCTAATTGATCTGGAACAAGTATGCAGGTGGTCTGACTTTCTATTCTGCATACTTGTTCTAGGTCAGTGACTCAGGAAGAACAGTAGCCATAGACAGCCAGGCAATGAACATGCTTTGAAGGAGGTCAGTAATGGCAGCCCCAATGTTTCCTTTTAAGTACTGTATTTGTGAAGCAAAAAATTATTTTTTAGCTTTGGCTAATGTATGGAATGTTTTTGTTTCAATAGTTTTTATTGTTTTCCAAAATAAAGAAATTTCAGCATACATAAACATCATAAACAATGATATCAAGGCTGACAATACAGCCCTATAAATCAAAAAGGACTTAAGCACATTACAATCTGTGTTATGCATGTCGCAGGAAATAGACCGCACACATCTAGACACACAGTGCATGTTAATCAGTCATCTATTACAAACTATAAAACGGTGGTCATACCACATTTCAGGCTTTGCCTGAACAAAAGAAACTTGTGAAGGAGATTTAGTACAAAGAAGAGGGGATGGAGGGGGAGGAGGGGGAAAAAGCAGGATGGATGACAGGGGCTACAGGTCTGAAGGAGAGTTAAATGGTGAGTGAATCCAAATGGAAATTTGGGGGCATATAGGAGACAACCCAGGGCTCCCATATTTTTTCGAATTTGGGCAATGGATCTGACTGGATAGCCGACAGTTTCTCAAGGAACATAATCTGTGAGACTCTTGGTTTAACTGCTGCAAAGGGGACCGAGGTAGTACGCCATGAGCGCGCAATCACTCTCCTGGCTTCCGTTAGGATATAAGTGACTAGTTTAAATTGAATCCACGAGCATGACACCGGTTTCTTCCTGAGTAACGCCTCAGTCGGATCCTTACGGAAGGAACGACCTGTTACCGTTTAAATTAGCTGATACACCCTAGACCAGAACCGCCTGATCTTGGGGCACTCCCACCATATGTGGAGGAAGGTCCCGTCAGTCTGGCACCCTCTAAAGCAGAATGGAGACCTGGAGGGAACTGCACGGGCGATTCGCAGAGGAACCAAATACCATCTCAGTAGGATCTTAAAATTTGCTTCCACTGCCCGTACACACGAAGAACTTTTTGAGGTCGTGCTCCAGATTTGGGACCATGTTTTATCTCCAATAGGTCCTCCCAATTCCTGTTCTCACTTGAGGGCATAGGGGGGGGAAGATCACTCTGTAGAGAGTCCATCAAGGACATATATAAATGTGAGATGAGACCTGGGCCTTGAGGGTGAAGCATCAATAATTGTTCAAATGGGGTCATAATCGTCAGGTCTCTGGTCGGTCCAGCATGGGATCACACAGATATGCCTCCAATGAGACCCATAAGGGAACCTCCTTCTCTGAGTGCCACATAAGGAGGGGAACCATCTGAGCTGCTGCATAGTATTTCTGGAAAAGAGGGAGTCCTAGGCCCCCCCTTCAGTTTTGATCTGTATAATACTGCCCTAGCAATTCTGGGGATGGAGCCGGACCAAATGAATCTCAGGATCTGGCGTTGGAGTAGGCGCATCCTATACGCTGGGACCGGGATGCGTAACACCCTGGCAAAGTATAAAAATTTCGGCAAAAGAGACATTTTCACCGCTGTGATTCTTCCTAGCCATGAAATACAGTGTTTATTCCAGGAGTTCAGGATCGAGGTCAGGTGAGTAAATAATTTAGGGTAGTTAGCAGTATATAAGGTGTCATACGTCGGGGTTAAATGTATCCCTAGGTAGGAGAGCGCGGATTGTACCCATGTATAGGGGAAGGAGGTCTTTAAGGAGTCATATAAAGCGGGTGGTAAGGATACGTTTAGTGCCTTTGTTTTGCTTGGGTTAATTTGTAGGCCTGATAGGGTTCCAAATCGGTGTAGCAGTGGCAAAAGTGAGGTAAGTGACTTAAGGGGGTCGGAGATCATTAGAAGCGCGTCATCTGCGAATAAGCTGAGTTTATGATGGTACCCTGCTACTTCTATGCCTTGGATCTCTTTATGTATGCGGATAGCTTGGGCCAGAGGTTCGATCGCCAGGGCGAACAGGAGAGGGGAGAGTGGACACCCCTGCCTGGTCCCCCTGGAAATCTGGAAGGTCCACGACCTGAATCCCTGATACTGCACGTATGCTGAAAGGATGGAATACAGGGAGTCTATCCATCTCATGAATGATTGTCCAAAGCCCCAATGTTGAAGCACCCCCCTCAGATAGTCCCAGTCAATAGAGTCGAAAGCTTTAGTAATGTCCAGGGACAATAACATAAGTGGTATACGCCTGGAGCGAGCAATGTGGAGGATCAAGGATACACGACATATGTTATCTCGGCCTGACGTCCCGGCATGAAGCCCACCTGGTCCCTGGACACCAGAGCATTAATATATAGATTCAGCCTGAGAGCCAATATTTTAGTAAGTAGCTTCATGTCTATATTGATTAAGGAAATAGGCCTATAATTTTCCCAAGAGGAGTGATCGGCATGGGGCTTGGGAATCATACTGATGGCAGAGACCAAGGAGTCTCTAGGTGGTAGGAGTCCCTTTCTTAAGTCATTAAAAAATGTAACCAAATGAGGGGCAAGTACATCCGAAATTTTTTTGTAGTAAAGGGCCGTGTAGCCATCTGGGCCCGGCCTTTTCCCATTGGCTTGTGTTTTAATGGCATTCTGGACTTCCAGAAGTGTAATTTCCGAATCAATATCTGACCTAGCTTCCTCTGTTAGAGTAGGAAGATTCATGTTTGTCAGGAAGGCTTCTAAGGCCGGTGGAGAGAATTGTCCCTTGGTACGATAAAGGGTTTGAAGGTGGTTTTGAAATGTCTGTAAAATCTTAACTGGATGGGAGGTCAAGACGTCCCGGCCTACTCTCAATTGTATCGGGGTATGTTTGGGGCCTGCATCTTTTAGCCTGGCAGCCAACATCTTACCTGGTTTGTCTCCCTGTACGTAAAACTTGTGTTGTACCCAGCGTAACTGAGCCTCCGCCTTGTGCGTCAAACACAAGTTCAGCTCCGTTTTAACAGACGCTAGGCGGGACCTATTCTCTCCCGATGGCATCTCCTGGAAAGCCCGGGAAGCCTGTTCCAGTGACCGCTCTAAGTGGCGTATACGTTCCTCCCGCTTCTTCTTAATACTAGAGGCCAATGTCATCAGTTTACCCCTGATAGTGGCCTTGTGTGCCTCCCAGACCACTCCAGAGGATGCCACCGAGGGAGCATTGAGAAGAAAGAATTCAGTCAAGGCCGCATTGAAGGAGGTGTACACTTCGGGATCTGTGAGCAGGTAGTCTCTGAGGGACCAAGTGACTCCGTGTGATCTAGGCAGGGAGAGATTACATGTCAAGCTCACCAAGTCATGATCGGACCACGCTATAGGTAGAATCGCGGTCGATTGTGTAAAGGGGAGTGTTGATGTGTGCAGAAAAATGTGGTCAATACGAGAAAACGTATTATGCAGATTTTAATAAAAAGTAAATCGTTCCCTCGCCGGGTGCAGTTCCCTCGCCGGGTGCAGTTCCCTCCAGGCATCCGCCAGGCCATATTCCGCTAACAGCAATCGGAATCTGCGGGCTGTAGGCAGTAAGGATGGGGGGACAGTAGGGTCGCCCGGATCCAAACGGTCAGCATGAGGATGTATCAGCAAATTCGAGTCTCCACACATGATCAGGGTTCCCTCCAACTTAGCGTCAATTATTGTTAGGAGGTTCGCAAGGAACTCCAGCTGTCCAGAGTTGGGAGCATAATACGATACAACCGTGATGGGGACATCATGAATCAAGCCCACAAGTATTATGTATCTCCCCTCTGGGTCTGTGATAGTGTCCCGGCAAACGAATGGAAGCGTTCTCCTGAAAGCTATAAGGACCCCCTTAGTTTTCGTTGGGGCCAAGGCCAAATAAAAGTTGGGGAACGTGGAATGAAGGAACGTGGGGGGAGAATCATGTTTAAAATGAGTTTCCTGCAGACATATCACGTCGGCATGCAGGGATTTAAATTGACGGAATGCTTTGACTCTTTTATTTGGTTGACTGAGCCCTTGGACATTAAGGGACACTATTGTAAGGGACATGTCTTCACTTAGACTATCAGTAGCAGAAGGTAGGGAGTAGAGCAAGATGGGAAGAAAAAGGAGAGAACCAGGGAGGGAAGTAGCGAGGGAGGGCAGTGAGCAGGAAGGGGACTTGAAGGGAGAAAAGGGAGTTTAGAGAAAGGAAGTGGAAAGAAGTCTCCTCCACAAGGGAGTCCACAAAAGTCCCGTGGACCGAAGTAGTCGTCCGTCAGGACTCTGCAAACAGCAAATCCTGAGTGGCGAGATGTGAGGCAACATGTATGAACCGGGCTGGACCCCTGGATCATATCCAGAACATGAAAGAATAATCTGCCTGCATATAATACTGAAACATAGAAAATTTCACACAAAATTATATCAAAACTTTCAATAAAACCAGATGTCCGAGATTATGAGAACCACAGCAAAATAAAAGTAAAATAACTTAACCGGAGCAAGTGGGTCCCCACATGCAATGACCACGCAAATCTAGGCTCATATTGTTCATGTGGACATACCGTACGGGAGCCGGATCAATGACACCCCGCAGCGCCATACCTAATCAGGGATCGCATGTGGGGAAATCCAAGTACCCAAGCAAGAATACTGAGGGGGTGATCATCAAACCTGAGCCAAAAGTTCACTCGGCCCCAGTATAGATTCCCCTGGCCCCCTCAGTAAGACAAATCTTCAGGGATTGATCTAAAGCATAGTCATCCTACCACACAGCCAAAGATTGCCAGATCGGGGGGGTCCCTCTATCCCTACTGAGATGTCCTGGGGGCCACCGATGACCCCAGAGACCCTGCAGCGTAAACCATATCCGAATGAGGACCCCTCTCCATCTTCCCCCGACATAAAGATATGTGTATACCGTAGGCAGCGTTCAATGTCTCGGAGCGGGTGAAGATGTAATGACTCAACGCGAGTTACTAGCCAGCAAGCTCCAGATACACTCTGCTAAGAAGCCGGAGGCAATAGCGGTTCCACGTCAACAGGGTCAGCTCATGTTCTATATATCATCCCCATACCCGTATATAAAATTCCAACATCGCTTACAGAACTGACGGTGGTTAAATCCGTGTCGACCATAACGAGGCAAAAAAGGGTGGAAACAAAACAAAACAATCCAAACAAGCTAGAAACTCGGCGGGAGAAAACCCCCAGCATATACTTAGCCCAGCACATCCAATTCTTGGGAAGGGGCCAGGGAAACTGTCGGCTCGGCGAGTCATCCTCCGGAGGAATGGGATGAACGTGGGGTCCCCTGTCTGCCATCCAATCCTGAAGATGAGGGGCCCGGAAGGTCCACCGGCAGGTTGAGGAGATGAAGTTGTTCCAGGCAACGGGTTGCATCAACCACCGTCGTAAAAGTATAGGTCTTGTTCTCGAAGAGGAATTGGAGCTTGAACGGGAATCCCCACCGATACCGAATCCGTTTTGATTGCAGGGTCTGGGTAATCACACGGAATTCTCTCCGTTTGGCAATCGTTACCGGTGAGAGGTCTGAGAAGATCTGGAATGAGTAGCCCTGGAAGTGGAGGGACGGGCTGTCTCTCGCAGCCAGGAGAAGGCGCTCTTTTGTGCGGTAAAAGTGCAAGCTCCCTATAATGTCCGGTGGGGGCCCTTCCGCTGAACGCCTAGTCAAGGCCCGAAGGATCCTATCGAATTCTAACCTGTCCATGGGTAAGTCCGGGGCCAATTCTTGGAACAGAGCTGTGATCGTGGATTGCAGATCGACCACGCTCTCTGGCACTCCCCTTATACGCAGGATCATCCGGCGATCACGGTTCTCAGCGTCCTCTACCTGGGAATGCAGGGACAGGTTGATGTTGCGAAGGCGTTCCAGTTCGTCTTCATGCCCCTTAATGATGGTGGTAATATCATTGCATCTGGACTCTAACACCGTTGTCCGCTTCCCGATTTCCCGGATCTCCCGGCTTCTTCTTCGGGTAAGTGCGACCCATTTTAGTATTAATCGGTGCCCCGAGTGATCCTCTCTTAGGTTCCGAGGTGTGTGAGTAGATTCGGGCAGTTAATATCAGCCAGTAAGATCCGTAAGGCGCCCAGTCCGGTGCGGAGCTGATTAAACCGTGGCCATCACGGTCAGCCTCGCGCATGCGCCTCTGTATGGAATGGTTTAAACATCCATTAACCTTTTTTTTTTTTTTTGCTGTTTATGTCCCATTGTGGAGATTTCCCTAACCCGAATTTCTGTCCCTGGACAAAACAGTGAAGAGTGGGGGAGGGGGGAGGGAAGAACTATATGACAACACTGCTCAGCAACTACTGCACAGATAACGGGGTTAACGCGGACAATTGCTATGTGTACTGTGCCCTTTGGGGATTTAACAAGCATTTTTAACCTCTGATGAGACTTCTTTAAAGCAGTAGTAAAGTGACTTAAAAAAACAGGAGCCTTAAGCCATAATGTGCTAGTATGCACAGTATATTTCAGATTATAACCAGCTTACCTGCCAAACTGATCCCCTCCAGCGCCATGATCCTCCCTCTCCAGAGCTTCTTCTTTTCGGCTCTCTTCTGGGTTCAGTGTCTTCGGCTTCTTGATTGGCAGGCATGAAGTAACTCCCACACATGTTAACCTAAGCTTACAGCAATAAAAAAATGCTGAATGGTAGAAGGAATATGTATGGCAGAAGAGACTTACACAGTCTTTTTTTATTTACTTCCATCCATCCATCAAGTTCATCCTATGCCAGTGTGTGTGTATATGTATGTCTGTCTGTCTGTGTGCTCCAGTCATTAAAAGTACCTGTACCCCTGTATGTAATGTTTTTTTGAGGAAAGTATCTAAACGGTTCTTGAATGATTCAATATTCTCTGCTGATACCACTGCTTGTGGAAGTGAGTTCCACAAATGTATCACTCTAACAGAAAAAAATCCCCTTTGACCTCTGTGGTTAAAGGAGAACTATGAGGTGAGTTACTTTCACTCAGCCTCATAATCTGAGCCGACCTGTGACAATGAAACTGTCACCGGTCGGCTCAGTAGATCGGGAAGTGAGCGAACACATACCGTTGCTCGGTCACTTCTCAATCTATCCCTGCAGAGAGCTGTGACTGTCACTCACGGCTCCCTGCAGGGATTCCCCCCTCCACTGTCCGATCCTCCTGCGCTGACTGGTAAAACGGACGGGGGTGGGCACAGCTGGCTCTTCCTCTGGATAGTCAGAGCCAGCTGTCAATCCGGCAGCTGGGTGGATCCAGACAGTGTTGTCGGGATCCTTTCCGGCTGCGGCGTCTCAGTATACCGCTAGCTGTAGCTCGCGGTATACTGACCTTTGGGTCACGGGAGGACGCTAGTTTGTGTGACCATTAGGAGAACTATGGGGAAAAGCCCTGACCCCATAGTTCTCCTTTAAGCCTTTTTTTGCAATATCAGGCGGTGGCCTCTTGTCTTCTTGAATGAGTTTCCAGTAAAACGTTTATTACAGATATTACCTCCACCATTAAACAGTTTTTACATTAAAAGTCTGTATACATACATTATTTTCTATCTGTCAAGCCCTAATGAAGGTGGTGAGGCTTCAGCCCCCAAAATGCATTCGATTTGTGTACAATCCTACTTCAGAGTTTACACTGGAATACATTTATATCTGGATTTCCATACATACTCAGCAATGAAAAAATCTGACAGGAATTTCAACTATTTCATTATAGTTCCACTTTTAAATTAGTATGGCAAGCAATTCCCACTTGCATTTTTTTATTGCAATTTAGTCCATCTAACAAGCAGCTTATCTTTATTTCTATTATTTAGTTTGTATTTATTTTGGTGAGAACAATTTACATGAATGGATATCTGAATTTTTAAATGTGTCCAATATGAGCCCCCTCTTTCATAGTTTCTTCATCTAAGTACTTACTTGGAATAGATCCTTTCCAGACTGATGCAGCTTCACAGTGTTTGAAGCTGGCAATCTGAGTGCTACTGCCCATGTACTGGCCCCATCAATACAACATATATAATTAATGTAAAGTAAACCTGTCAAAAGGCATAGGATATTTTTAATTATACAGGAAAGCTGTGGATGGGGATAGGGCAAGCTTAGTCTTTACAGAAAATCTCAACATTTACACCTATTTGCTTGTATTTCTGAATCATTTTGACAAACTGATTTATACGCTTACTTAAGTTTACCTGCTTATTGCTTTTTGTAAGCACTTGCTAAGTTTGAACTCTGCAGGTCTGTGAAAGCTTTACTTTAATTGCAAAATGGATAGTTTTTACAGCTTTGAAGTCTTTACAGCTCAGCTTCAGACAATTAAACAAAACAGACATATTTGCAGGTATATACACAAGCAACTACATACACAAACAAAATACATAAAGGGAGCTGTTTTACCTACATAATGATTTGTAATCCTGTCCATCCAGTTTTGATATTTGCACAGCTCTCCCACACAGCATAGCACTGCCTGATGCAGTCTCCGTTTACTTCCAACCCAGACTGATGAGCACATCTCACTGTCCCTCTCCTCATATATATGTGCTCTTTGAATTGCAACACATCTGACTGGCTTCCTGCACTGATTATCCCTCCTGCAGTCTGGTCTCTGCTGTACAAGGTCTACAAGAGGCTGACACCAAGTCACATTCAGGTACTTGTGCTGTTTTGCATTGAAACAAAAAATAGATGCAATATATTAATGAATACATAGCAGCATTGATTTGAGTGTTTGATGTCAGTCTGGAGTCCATCTTTTTTTTTAAGTAATTACTTGAATTTCACTTGGTATCAGCCTTCATTCCCTGTTAAGCAGAGCTCAGACTGAAAAACGGAGAAGCACCACATGGGGCCAATCAATTGTGCTGCATTGCTCATATGCTAACACGAAACATGCTGATAACAGGAGAGAACAGAGAGAAAGGGGGATGATCACATCAGTCTGCTGCTTCTCTGTCACTATCCAGTCACGGCATGAGTGCTAGGACAAGACCCAGTTTTATAACTTTACTGCAGTAGAATCTGTTCCCCAGGCTGGTTCTGCAGTCTGGCATGACTGTTTAAATTTCAGAAATGATTGGCTAGAAATACAAATCCAGCTCTCATATATTTATTTCATCTGAGCATTTAGCTGTTTGCCTGGAGCTCAGCTTTAAATAAACTGTATTCGCACATGAAATTAAAAGCAGCTATTTTATTCTCTGGGATGAAAATGTTGACTTTCAGAAAAAATAGGAAAGAAAAAAAATATTACACACAGCATTTTTTTGCTCCACTGACCCATGCTTTTCTGCCCAAGCCAACTGAGGCAAATCTGTAAAAAAGTGAAAGAACAGTGTAAAAACACAACTGTTAATGCTTCTTACAGCTCGTATTCTCCAGTGTGTCTACAGTGAATTATTCTTTTAACAATAGATAGTAGGTGACAGTTAGCTGTTGGTAGGAAAAACATCTGATACCTAAATAATAATTTTTGTATTTTGCAAAACATTAAAGAAGAACTCCGGGCAACATTTTTATTAACCCTTGTAGTGGGCCTACCCACTGCAAGGGTTATAACTGGTCATTTTGGTTTAGGGATGAAAACCACAAAATTATTCTCCGAGTCAACTGGCTGTAATAGCTTTCCCTCCTGTCTGTCCAGAAATGGTCTGCTATGTTCCAGAAATGGTATGTGCCCCGGTGTCGTCACATCCTTTACACTGTGTATAGAACGTAATGACTCGCAGACCTTAGACCACTGCTGCGGAGGGGGAGAGAGGCTGGAAAGACCTGTCTAAGAGCAAGCTGGCTTGAGGATCGGGTGAGTATACCTTTTTTATTTTACTCCCTAGACAAAAATTAGCAGTTATCCTTTGCAGTGCAGGGGTAGCCCCACTGCAAGGGTTAATAAAATCTTTGCCCAGAGTTCTTCTTTACTGTTGTTTGTCTGTGGCCAGTTTATCTTATGGCTGACAGTTAAGAGAGCACATGCTTGCTGGTAGTTTCACCTACATCCAGTCTACAAAGAGTGTCTGCTGTGTTCCATACAAGATACAGTATATCACTGGTGAGTATGTGGTTGCTCAGGACTGGTGAACATTTACATTTTTAATTTTTTTCATATAGAAAAGTCTCGATTAAGGAAGTTAACCTGTTTTAAAAAATATAGTGTATGGGGACCTACTGTAGTTATGGTCCTAGGCTGCTGCCTCTTCCGATCACAGTGAATTAATTTTTCAACAGATGAACTGTCCTTGGGTGTGGAGTTGGAATCGTATGATATAAACAGTCATATGGCTTAGTGATTTGCTTATTGGCTAAGGACTTTGTATATATCCAACACATTTTGGGAGAATAAAGCGGCCTAAACACATTGCACAGGTCTTGTCCACTATTGTCACCATCAGTAAGCAAATCCAGAACAGTGATTTAAAGCAAACTCCAAGACAAATGCCAGTAGGAAGTGGCTGCAAGAGATCAACAACGCTGTGTTACAAACAAGAATTAAAAAAAAAAGATAAAAACAGTATTTTATAAAACAAAATGGCAGTTGTTTGATACACAGTGTCTTATCAAATACATGTTATCTAGTTAGCCCAGAAATTTCAAAGTTCTTCTGGTATAAATAATTATATACATAACTACAGATAGTATAAATAGCTACTATATATTGACATGCTGTATATCTAAACATGCTGTATGCATGTCAAAGTACACACAAACACATACGAAAGCTGATCAGAAGGGAATACATTCCTCTAAAAAAGCTTTTGAAAACCTTAGAACATTGTAAAGTTTATTTTTCCACCAAAAATATGTATTTTCTATGTAACACCTACTATAAACATGATGTGAAATAGTAGACAATAAGGAAACGTTGGTGTTTTTCAATTGCAGTTGCCTGTGGGTAAGTATGATTTCTTACCTGTTATTTTGTATCTATTTATTACAGTAATGGGTGTAAGAGTTTTCCCACATGACTACTAAAATGAGCTATCTGTAACTGTTCTTCTCATATATTAAAGAAGTTATATACTCCCGTTTAAATTTTTTTATGTATGACACAAACCTAATCAAACCCTTATGCCCTCTAGCAGGTAACCTCAGTGTGACCTACAGACTTGAAATATTGTTTAATCATTGTATATACCAATTTTTTACAGTCCAGGAAAGCATTGTTTTTATGGAGCAAAATGTGAGGAACAAAATTGTTTATTGTTTATTAAAAAAATGCCAAAGTTTCACTAATGTTCTTAAGTATTACATTAATAAGGTTTATTTGTCTGTTTTACGTCACTAGCTCCCTAAAAGTCTTAACTACCTATATTCTGTATTATCTTGTATTTTATACAGCACTGGCTGTTCTCTTTTACAGCTCACATAAAGAAAACTAGATATAATATAAAACTTCATTTTAAAACTAAACCACTGTCTCGTATATCAGTGAATTCAAACATTTTGTGTTTATTTTTAAGGATAGTTGCTGCTAACTTGGTGCATCTAAGCCAGCCTTGCTCAACCAGGGTGACTTTTGGCTGCCTCAAAAATTTTCACACTGTGCCATGCTTTTCCATGCACTGTGCCATGCAGCCACTAGCATCATGGATGAGTATGATAATAATCCAGGGAGGGTGGGATCCATCCACATAAGGATGGAAGATCGCTTCAATCCAGACCTGCTATGCCTTCTACCCTTCAGGGATGCTACTGCATCTGTGGCTCTTAATGTGATTTTTAGAACTCTGATGCAAAAGGGGGGCTCTGAGGTAAAGGGGTGTTCCTGAGGTTAAAGTGACATTAAACCCTCAGATTTTTTAACATAAACCAATACTGTAATGTGTGCCTTACTGTAATCCATGGTTGTTTCCCTTCTCTTTGCTGCTCTTCCTTTTAAATCCTCAGGTCTTCTCATGCTTGGGGAGAACTTCCCTTTGCAGCTCAAGGTTGCTCCACCCCGACGGTGTTATGGGAGGCCCATAAGAGTGTGATCAGGGGAGAACTCATCAAGGTACAAGCCCATCTCCACAGACAACATAAAACCAGATGCTCCTCCTTACTTGCCCGCATAGCCACCTTGGAAGCGCTCCATAAACGCTCATTGGCCCTTTCCCACCTAACTGAACTGACACAGGCACGCACCGATCTTCTTGAACTAATCCATGAGGGAACGAAAAAAGCCTACATGTCCCGTAGTAAATTTTTCTATGAACATGGCAATAAGGCGGGGAAATTTCTGGCCCGATCACTGAAAAAACACTCGGCTTCCCGAATAGTCTCTCACATCACCGGTAGAGATGGGAAGAAATATCTCGACACACCAAACATTGCGTCTCAATTCCGGGACTTCTACAAGCACCTATATAACCTAACAGCCCCAGATCCATCGTCGACCCATTGGAATGCTCGCTCCATTAACATCGAACAGTTCCTCTCCCAACATAGCCCACCACCCCTACCAGAAGAGGTGATAGCAAATATGGAGACCCCGATAACGCCACAAGAGGTACTGACCGCGATATCCCAACTCAAGCCAGGAAAGAGCCCAGGACCAGACGGATTCACATCTCTGTATTATAAAACTTTCTCAGAAACCTTGACCCCACACTTCTTGACAGCATTTGACCGATTCCCCAGAAGTCCCCACGTCTCCTCCCATCTATTAGAAGCTCACATCACAGTTATACCAAAAGAGGGGAAAGATCCCTCTTTATGCGCTAACTATCGCCCCATTTCGTTGCTCAATGTGGATGTCAAATTACATGCAAAAATTATCGCCAACCGTCTCTTGCCCCTTCTCCCCGACCTGATCAATGGTGATCAGGCTGGATTTATCCCTGGGAGAGAGGCCAGAGACAACACCACTAAGGCAATCGACCTTCACCATTGGCTTAGGAGCCGGGGACACGCTGGCTTCCTTCTGTCCACAGATGCGGAGAAGGCATTCGACAGAGTGGCCTGGGACTATCTGTTTGCCACCCTAAAGCACCTAGGTCTCGGCTCACGCATGCTAGATCGTATAACTCTACTGTATCACAACCCGATCGCTAGGGTCCGAGTAAACGGCTCTCTGTCGGATGCCTTCCCCATCTGTAATGGCACCAGACAGGGATGTCCGCTGTCTCCTCTGCTTTTCGTGTTAGCACTGGAACCCTTTCTCCGCAGAATCAGATCAGATCCCAACATTCATGGCTTTCCCACACCGGGCAAGGAGTCCAAAGTGGCTGCATTTGCAGACGATCTGCTATTTTTCCTAACCCAACCGAGAATTTCACTCCCTAATCTTCTCCGAGCCTTTCATGAATTTGCATCCCTGTCCTCATTTAAAATCAATCTCTCCAAATCCTCGGCCCTCAACATATCTCTACCAGACGAGACGGTCCAGTTCTGTCTCTCCCACTTTCCTTTCAGTTGGGCGGATAGAGCCATCACCTATCTGGGCATTAAGATTCCGACTAATTTGCAAGCCTTGTACTCCCTAAACTATATCTCCCACCTCTCCATACTGAATGGGGCAAAAACGGTGATTCCTAGACACTGGAAGTCGCCATCCCCACCAACGATTCGGGAGTGGCTCTCCCGAATAGATACAGTAGCGGCCATTGAGGAACGTATCCACTCTGGCAGAGATGACATGTCCAAGTATCTTAAAACCTGGACGTTGTGGCATTTATTCCGAGATTCAGAGGCATGTAAGGATTTAAGACGGTAACACAATTCTCCTATCTGCCCTGTTCTATGCAGTGCCTTCCTCCTTTCCATCTCTCCCTACTTATGGGTCGGACGGGACCCCTTCCCACTCCTTGTCTTCTCCCCCCACCTTCCTCCCTTCCCCCTATTCTTTCATCTACCCACACTTCCAGACCTGCTTCCTTAAATCTGAGGGTTTAATGTCACTTTAATGAGGAGCTTTCTCAGATACAGGTCTAATATGGATTTTGAAGGGGCAAGACATTGTGACTGAAAAAAGGTTAAGAAATACTGATCTAAGCAAGTTACTTAAATCATATGACCATACTTATAGACCAGTAGTGAAGTCAGGCAATTCCAGCTTCCATTGATCATGGTTTCAGAGTTATTTATAAAACAGTAAAAAACAAAAAACTAAGTAAATTTTGAGCAACGTCCAGCTAAGCAAATACACTTTCAAACTGTTTTGCTGGAAGAAAAGGGGCTGTTATCTACTCTCCAAATTGCAAATCCTGTATGGAAAAACAGAATGACCAGTTAAATGGATATTTATATTTTGTATACAAGGGCATAATCCCTTCAATGTTACAAAATTGGAAGACTAGGTGGGTAGGCTGATATCCCAATACCAACAGCCACCTCTCATGCTGATAGGCATTTAGGGGTATGCTATAGCAGCGGTTTACTAAAGAAGTGCCCCCATCCCCCAAAGTACCGGTGGACAAAGTTTTTAGCAGAAATAGAGGGGAAGTCTTCTAATGGGGTCACTTGACTAAGAGAGGATTTCCCTTGCGTTGGAGAGAATTCTTCTATCTTCCTCTTGTGTTTCCTGGCAACCATTGACATCAGTGAGGTACTGTGCATGGCCAGTGCTCTCCCCACCCCCCCTCTGTAATTTGCCTTCACCAGCACAACCACATGCCCCTATAGCATGTAACCCCAAAACCCCCTGCCATAGGCAGCAAAAAATGTCGGGACAACCTTGCATGTAGACTTTTTCAGTAACTCCAAAAACAGTAGTAGATAAGAATTGGCAATGCCAGCTGCTACAAAAATTGTGATATAAGGAATTTTTTCTCTTATTAAAA
The DNA here is from genome assembly GCF_000935625.1 of Nanorana parkeri. Classification (NCBI taxonomy): domain Eukaryota; kingdom Metazoa; phylum Chordata; class Amphibia; order Anura; family Dicroglossidae; genus Nanorana; species Nanorana parkeri. Next base: position 246,356 of record NW_017307280.1, on the reverse strand, counting down.
GTGGAATTTTACTAATGTGTCCTGTTGCTCCCTACTTTTGTTCTTGAGATGGACCCAAAGGGCCTGATTTACTAAAGGGTGAAGTGCACCTGTATGCAGATTCAAACTTTCAGTCATGTGCCTAGTACGCTATACGTTACTTCATCATCAGTATATCAGGCACAGGATCACTTTACTACATTTCAGTGTACCTCACTTTACGCTTTAATAGGCCCCGGCTGTGAACTACGACTGGTACATGTCCTACACTTTCAACACTGCTGCTCTGAATAATTATTCATTTCAGTCTTTGTTTAGTTTGTCAGGTTTAAAAATCCTATGCAGTAAATTTAGTCTTTAAAAAAAACCTGTCACTTGTGGACACTTTTATTAAATATTTTCAAAGGACAGCATGGTTGCAGCAAACCTAATGAATTAAACCACTTTCTTCATCATGTTGCTTTCATGTAACTGCCAATCTCACTGTCCCCTGTGCTCTAATCCTTTGTCTGTAACGACACTTCTGCCAGCACCAGCTGGCCACACATGGGATATGTATGACAGCTGCAAAATTCAAATGCCAGGCTCCTGAATTGCATTTAGTTGCACTCTTTGGAAGATCATCTTTTTTTGTTGATTAGTTGACAAGTTTCATGCATGCTCAACTGTGCGACTTCTAAGATTATAGCCGAGCAACCTCTAGATAACTGTGTATCATTGTCCATCTGGACAGCATGTCTGTGTTCCGAGCTGATTATGAGGAATAGTAACAGCATTTCCCAAATCTCATCCACTATTTCTGCACCGATGAGGGTCTGTCTTAGAGAAAATGTTGGTGGGTTTTTGCCAGGAATAGGTCATTACCCGAAAGTTTTGCTATATTGAAATCAAATCTGTTCTGAAACTGACAGGTTACGTATGAATATGTTATAGATGACAATAAACAAGGTTTGCAAAGATGATAGAGGCTATCAGAGTATACAAAATATGTTGCAGTTCTGAATAAAGGCAAACATATATTTTCTTATGAAGGTCGTGATAATCTGCATTGTATGAACGCCTCTGGACCACATTATCAAACTGAACCCTCTAACATTTCCACACAATTCTTGACACCTGTTTCTCTTAACACATTCACATTGCTGCTGTTTCTTATGATGCAGCAACAAAGGAAGAAACAAACATTCATTAGAGTTGGATCCCCAGAGACAATGGACCTGGCTGAGGTTACCACCCCTGATCTCTATGTTGCTATGTCACTGACTTATGATAAGTTATTATACTAGATCTCTACATTATGAGAAAATTGTTTCACTGCTAATACAGCATCTTAATCTTATTAGCAGTTCATGAACCTATGTGTTTTGTTTCTGGTAGAAGCTGTAGCATCTAAAATAATTATTTTGTAAATGGAAATGTAGTGGTTATGGGTTACATTGCTTTGTTATTTGCACAGCTCTATTAAGTAGGACCTTTTGTGTTATTTGTCTGCTATCATAAGTGCCCTTTGTTAATGTATTCCCATGACCCAAAGTCAGCAAATACCGGGCACATAGCCTGCTATATGCTGACAGTGCAGAGCCGCACTGCAGTCAGGACTGATGCTGACAATATTGTTGGGATCCACTCCACTGCCTGATTGATGGCTGGCTCTGCCTCCCTACGGGCAGAGCCAGCTGTGCCTGCCCCCTCCCCTGTATGTCCCTCTAACGAGCTCTGGAGGAACAGAGAGAGGGGGGGAATCCCTGCGGGGAGCAGTGAGTGGTCAGTGGTTTGTGATCGCTCAGCTCTCGATCTATAGAGTCAACGTGTGACAGTTGCAGTGTCACACAACCACTCATAGTATGAGGAAAAGTATATGTAACTCTCCCAATAGTTACCCTTTAAACATAAGGCTGAACAGTAAAATTGTGGTGGTTCCAATAAAGTATGTAAATTGTAGTAAATATGCAATACCAGATATCTCCGGGCCGTTGATATTAAACCAGGTCATTATAGTTCTATATCTGTGAGGGAAGCACAAGCAAACCCAGTAAGATTTCTACTTTATGTAGTAAAAAATATCACACATTTTAGGTGCTGATTTTCAGAACAGCACCCCAAAAATATTTAAAGATGTAGTCTTTTAAAGCTCTCAAATATGAGTATATTTTTAACTTTGTGCAAATCTAGACTTATTTAATTAGATATTCCAAAGAACATTAGTTAATTGTCATCTGCAATATCTTTTAACAACCAGTCACATTTTAGTTTATTGCATCCAAGCCACTGATAAAATGATTGAGCGGTACTGTTTAAAAATGTGCAATGCTGCACTATACTTTATTTTCGACTAATTCCAAATTCTGTGCCATAGACATGAGTTACATTACTTGAAAATTTTATTAACACATTTTTAATGTTAAATGTTACATTTTGCGGTGCTGAGTTGTCTTATTTACTCCCCCTGTGTTAATTACTTTTGTATTCATTTAGTTATTTCTTAAGAACTATATTACATTACAGCACTACAATACCTTTGCGCTGCTTGTTACAATGAGTTCAGTTCAATTATTGATTTCACTGCGTTACAAGAATAGCTCTGTTAATGGATTTTTTTCCCTTCATTGCTCCATGTTTTCATTAGATTAGACAAATTACCAATTTTTCCTTTTTTTATATCTGACCTATTTGAACAGGATCCAGAACTGGTGCGTAACATCTGCCGCTGGGTTAGACAAGCTGTCAGAATTCCTTTCTTTGCCAAGCTGACCCCTAATGTCACAGATGTTGTACAGATTGCAAGAGCTGCTCAAGAAGGTGAGATGGAAATAGTGTCACCATGCAGAAGATGTGTCACATATCAGATCAAAGTCTAATTATGGCAGTGCTTTTGGATAATGGGAGGAAAATGTTTCTGTTTTCCTCGGTTACATGGTTAACAACAATTTGTATTATTAATAATAATGATATTATTATTATTGTTATTAATATCTTTATTGCCATACTACTGTTATATATCTCTACTACTGTGCCATTCTTATTAAAAATAAATCTGTTGTCACTTTGGTTTTTAATGAAGCAGAGTTCAAATAGTTATTTTATAACCATTTAGGACTTATAGCTCTATTTCTATTTTGATATATGTTTTAGTGCCGGCACATAACTGTATTTTTACTTTGGCTTGTGTAGTAAATCAAGTTACAATGAATTTTTAAACACTATATAAAGCAGGTGAGAGCACTGGTGATACAGTCTAGATTTTGCTTTTAAGAAAAACTGGTCTTCAATCACTACTTGCAACCACAATGTAACATGTATTCTATAACTTCAAGCACCACAAATTTTCCTTGTCAGTTTACTAGTAAAATGGGCTGCAGACTCTTAGAAGTAGTCTTTGGGGTCATGCGCTTTCAGGGGTTTCAACCCCCCCCTCCCCCTGGAACACTTTGTATATGAGAGTACTTGCAGACACCTCAAAGTTTTACTAGTGTTAAAGTGGAAATAGGTTTAATTTAAAGAATCAGGTCTACTGCCTTGCCACATACTCACTATCACTTTAACTTCCACACCAGGCAAAGAAAAGTGCCCATGAGTGACTAACACCCCTTACACCCATGTGACAGCACTGATGCTTAGTGATTGCCTGCTGAGTCACCCAGCACTGTGGGGCAGATGAGAGTCCTGTGTATGCTCCACACTGCAACTTAAAGCTTACACATGGCTTCCTCTCTATACAAAGTGACTAAATATGCACAGTTGGTAGGACAGGAATTAAAGTGAACCTGTTAATTTGCTCTGCAAGGCAATGGGGCGTAGCAGGTCCTCTTTATGGAGACATCAGGGGTCTTTCAGACCCCTAATGTCGCCTAGGGACCCCAAAGAAGCATAGGAAACTCTAAGAGCCGGAGACTGTAACGAGTGACACCTAAAGTGATGTAATACACATCACTTCCGGGTCTAGTGATTGAAGGAGATATCAGCGGCTGGAAGCCGCTGAATCTCTCTTCGATCACTGCGGGGAGACCCGCCGAGCCACTCCCGGGCACCGCATGGGGACAGCGGTGCCCGGAGAAGTCAACGGCAACTGCGGTGGGGGGAGGGCGCCGCAAGGTACAAACTATCTGTACAGATGCCAGATCGCTTGTACACTAACAGCAATCGCCTGCTGTTAAAAACGACACCAAGAACACGGCTGCTGCTGCAGCAGCCATGTTCTTGTTTTAACCACTTCTGTGGGCCGCTGTCTATAGACGTATTGCGGCCCAGAAGTGGTTAAATTGTACCATTAGTGAGATATCAATTGCTGTGAAATCAGCTATCTAGGCAACTTTTTTTTTTAACGGGTGACTATTTTCAGAGAACAATTTATTAGCTGTTTACAGGCTGCATGAAGTTGGACTTTTCAACACCATTTTTCCTGGAAGTTGCAGAGCATTGTTCAGCATGGCATTTTTACATCATAATATTAATTAGGAGACTAACACTTCTGTTGAAAATGTGTTAGTCTGTCTAATTATTGATTTGCTATATGTCTTATAGCAAGAGAACTATAGGCAGTTAAAACAAAAACATATTTAATTTGCTCTTATATGCACATAAATTCTTAAAGCTATATATATATATACACACACACACATATACAGTATATATACACATATACAGTATATATACACACACACATATACAGTATATATATATATA
>NW_017307280.1:223891-240958 GCF_000935625.1 Nanorana parkeri | reverse complement strand
TATATATATATATACACATACATATAGGGCTGTTTTACCTGCTAAGACTAAATGGACAGCTGCATTGGAACCATGTCAATGAATGATATCAGTTTCGATCATGTGCTTCCTCCCCCCTCACGCCACTGCCGATCACGAAGACATCATCACTGAGTGCATAACACTCAGACTGGGAGAAGGAGGGACAGCAGTGTGGGCCAATCAGGATGTTATATGTTGTACATGTAGGGACCCTGCCATAAGTTTAAATCCCTGTTCCAAACTTATTGGGCAGCTAGAGCGTTTGTTATTGTTTGTTTTTTTAATTTGTTGGCTTTACCCTGAGCTAATGGCATTACATATTTCTACCAGTTGCCAGAGAGCGCTCTCTGGCAGATAGGGCAGGAAGATGACATTATTTCATCCTGGCCAACCACTAGGAGGTTTATTGGCAGTGATTTGGACTGGGGAAGGAGATACATTTTGGGGAGTTTTTCTAGAAGAGTCCTCAACCTCCCAGGCTTCATTTGGAAAGAATGTAGTGTTGGAATTCCCTACTGTGTGGGGAGGAGATAGCTAACCAAGAGGCCCTTTTGCCTTCAAGGCCTGCTGCCTGGAAGGAAATTGGTCCAGAAACAAGTCCCAGATATTGGGAATAGGTCTATGCTAGGGCCTCAAAGACAGAAGGTAGCTGTTAAAGAAAAGTACCTTTATGAAAGCTAGAGAAAACCCGACTATATGCTTGTTATGTGTTTCCAATTCACACAGTATACCTATAAATATATTTTTAAACATTTCTTACCCTTTAGATGTGTCTGTATAGCAAACCTTTCAAAGCTTCTCTCTCAATTTCCAAATGATGGAAAATGTTGTCTGTCCCCATAGAAAAACTATGGACAAGCTGAGTTTCCCTTCATTAACATACAATGCTTGATCTTAAAAGCTTTATTAGGAAAAACATTGTTTAAATCTAGTTACAACTGATAATGAGACCTGCAGCACAGTGCAGACAGGGTTAATTATGTTAACATTAATCTACCTCTTGCAAGAGCAAAACTCAGTACAGAGAACACCTTTTCTTTCTGAATAAGCATGTCTTGTGCAATTTAAAAAAGAATGCTATGTGAATGAGACCATATAACAAATATAAAATAGGTGTTACCCAATTTGGCTGCAAAAGTGGAAATATACTTGATAGGCACAGAATAGAAGATTACCAGTCTCCACTTTAAGGCACATTGTTATTTTTGGGTATCCTGTAATCCTTGATTCTCTCTTCACTGGACATTGAGCATTCAAATCTACAAGGAAAGATTAACGCAGTGAATGTCAGTCATTTGGTCACCACTGCTGAGTTGAATGTTTGGGGTAGCAGTAAGTTAGTGCACTGACTGCAAAGCTAGAAGGGCCCAGAAATGCTCAGCAGCTCCTTAGGGGGTAATTGCTTCATACAGTACTGTCAGTTTAACACAAATCAAAAACTGTATTTTTGCTTGCAAATTATTGGATGAATAAGTTGAACACAGAGTTATCTTATTCATTAAGCCCAGTGGACATTCACTTTGCAAAGTGAACATTAATTTGCTAAGTGAACAGTCTTTACCTCTTTAGTAAATCAACTCCATAATGTTACACAGAGTTGCATAACAATGCATTTAGCATAGAAGAGGTACGCTATTGCATGTATAGTAACAAAGAGTTAATTAATTGTCTGCATTACAGGTGGTGCAGATGGTGTAACTGCAACTAATACAGTCTCAGGACTGATGGGGCTGAAGGCGGACGGAACACCATGGCCTGCAGTTGGAAAAGGAAGTAGGACCACATATGGTGGTGTGTCTGGTAGGTGCTGCCCTTTATGTTCTGAACGCTTCCTGAAAGGCTCTTGAAACCTCAGGGGGTCTGTGTTAGAAGCTCAGATGGCATGTTCACTGTAAGAGTCAATTCTCTGAGCTTAGTCCTGGTCAGTGCATTTGTAATAATTATGACAGATGGAACATATTGAGTGTGAAGAGTCTGTTGCCCTTTTCTTAATAGTGGAACCCAACAGTATAATACCAGAGCAAGGTCACCAGAACAGAAGCAGCGTGTGACCTTTTCCATTGACACAGTTTTTTTTCCAGCTGTTTCATTCTGCAATTTAGAGATCCAAGTTTAGAAATCTAAACAGAGAATTCTAGCAGACAGTTCTTTTTCACTAGATGCAGTGGAAATAATGTTCTTTTGAAACAATGAACATTTTTGAGTTAGCTTTAATAAACTCTAGCTATGTTTCCCAAAGCTGTCCTAAACTCCTGGCAACAAATCATGTTTTTTAAGGCTAAACAGAGGCAGCTAAATTGTGTTGTTGAGAAACCTGTACATAGGTAAGGGTTTATATAGAAGGGAAATATGCAGATTTGCACCAGGTGTCTGTTAGACATGTGCACAGCAAAAAAAAATGTGTTTTCTGAGGAAACAAATGTAAATGAAAATTATTTCCATTTGTTTCATCAAAGAAAACAAGTTTTTCTGCTGTTTCGGATTCTGAGGCAACGAGGCTCCGAATCCAAAACTGCACACTGAAACTGCAGAATGAGCAGCGACCATGTCAACCGCCGGCGTGTTCTGCGCTTGCACGCTGCCATCTTTGAGTGCATTTTGGTATACACCAAGATGGCGGCGCCCATATGTTGGCGGCGCACCTGTGCAGAACGCGCCGTCGACCGATATGGCCACCGCTCGTTTAGTGTGTGACGTTACCTTCATGTGATGTCAAGCGCTCCGCCTCCAAGTTTGCAGCAGGCGTGCACAGGACCGCCGCCATATGGCCGCCACGTGTTCTGCAAACAAATTTTTGTATGCCGAATATAGTTTTTGTATATTCGGGCATATAATAAATTTGTTACTTCGGATTTGGACAAACCACTGAATCAACTGAATTTCTTTGATTTGCAGGTTTGTCCGAATCAGAATGCACATGTCTATAAACCAGGTTTAAAGTCTAAAACAAAAATTACACAAAAATATATTGCTTTTCGCTACAGGGTATATCACTATCAGGGTTGTAAAAAAGAAGGTATGAAACAGTAATGGCAGAATAAAAGTGTAGATGTTAGAAATATATGTGGAATTCCTATAAAGCAGCTTGAGTAAGTGTTAGGATTCCTGTCAGGTCTCTATTGATGTCTATTTAACCTTTGAGGAGGTTTCCCCTAATTTTCTGTCAGGATGGCTAGGTATCACAGAGATAGGAAATAGCTCTCTGATAGAAACGCAGACATCAACAAAAATGTTTTTTTTGTAGAGTGAGGAAGGGTGACAACCGCTGTCAGCATTTTTTTGTGGTTTGTTTGACATTGGTGAGATTTTCTCTCACTTCCTGTCTGAATGAGAAGGTATCATGGAGACAGGAAGTTATATGAAATCTCTCCAATAGAGACACAGATAGCAACAAGAACACTTAATGGGATGTTGTTACATCCTGTGTCTTCATGTCCTGGTGACACCTATTACCATTTTTTTCTTATCCTAGTGTCAAAAAACAAAAAAGAGAGAGATAATTTACCCTGTGGGGAATGGATATGGATTAATTTACCCATGTTTGATTCATTTGTGTGTGTGTGTGTGTGGCGGTGGTTTGTTGAATCCTGTTGGAAGTGCATGAAGCCCAAATTAACAGCAAATTTATTTGAAGTCTAAAGAGGAGCAGCAAGTCTACTGAATTCTGTCCATTTTCAAGGCTAATAGGCAAGCTTTTTAGTTTGAAGACCAGAGAACAAAAAAGGCTTGTCCAGTCTATCAATTCAAAGTGGAAGCAGGCTGAAGAGAGCAGAAATTTGTTTTTAGAAGAGCAGAAAGCTTTCCAGGCTGACTTGGAGAAGTTCCAATCATCCCTTGAGCAGACTGAGAAGTGGCTTGATTTGTGAAAACACATGCCCAGCATTTTCTTTCCACTATGTTTTCCAGGATATGTAAAGCATAGCAGGCTCGTTAGAGTGCAATTTGTATTTTTGCATGTTATCTGTAAATATGACTTTTGTTGTTCCATAGTTGCATAGTATTTGATGTGGAATAATAACACAGGTCCATAAAAAAACACATGGTAGCAGCTATTATGTGGGTGTGTAAAGGGTTAACTGTGGAGTTAATGAACCCCAGTGATGATTGCTCTCAAATTTAATCTGCTGACCTTAAGGTGCCCATACACTGCTCGATTCTCGTACGAGAATTGCGGGAAATACCGCGATCGTACGAGAATCGAACAGAGTGAACGAAGACGTGCAACCGTTTCTACTGTACGGTCGCACGTCTTTTGTCTAAGGAGCATGTTAGAAAACCAGCCGAGAATCATACGATTTTCGGCTGGTTTGAACAGTGCTCGGGAGACAAATGCCGAACGGGCCAAGAGATTGTCTGTGGCAGTCTTGGTCTCTTCCCTGATCTTACATGCTTCTTCTGCATAAGCTAGGATTTGTTCACCTGCAACTGGGTCAATGTTTCGAACTTTCAAAATAATCAGATTTTTCTTCAAACGCTGTTTTAATGTCTTCATGTCACCTTGCATAGTCTCCTGTTTTTCAGACATCTCTTGAATTGTACTCTGAGAGCTGAGTAACTCGTTCTGTAAAGTGTTTTTTGCTGCCTCCCATAACTGATCTGATTCTGATCCCTTAGCTCAAATTCAATTTTATACCGGTTTATTAGCCCACGTGGTAGAGGGACAGTCTTCTTAGAAAGAACAGTTTTTTTTCCCATTGCTGCCACCTTTCATCATTGTAAAATCAGGAACCGTAGATGAAAATACAATATTAAGGTACTTGCTGTAAAGTGGAAGAACTGGTTTCTGAGGACAGGGTTTCTTGGCGGAGGGTAAAACAGGGTCTGATGACTATAGTGCCTGAGGTCTGAAAACAGGTAGCTTGGATTTCTCCATTACTCTATGCTGGATACAGGCTGACTCTTCCCTCACTGCGCGGCTGTTTTCAAACGTAGATGCTACCATGTGTTTTAACAGAAACATGTGCTGTTCCTAGCAAATGCTGTGACAGCTCAGGAGCTTACACAATGCCTGCAATGTTATTGTCCCTTTACACAGGAATATGACAGGTTTTTCACTACGGTAACACTCATCGCAGACAGGGCCGGATTTACTCTCCTTGCCGCCCGAAGGCCAGGTTCCACAATACACTACCCGCCCCCCCGCACGTGCGCCGCCAACCCCATAAATTGTGAATGGCAACCAGATGGCAGGGCAGCAGGGGCTGGGGAGGCGTATTGTGGAACCTGGCCTTGGGGCGGGGCTAGTTTCAATTTTTTTTACTGTTTCTTTATTTTTATTACTTTTTTATTTTTTTATTCAATTATTTCTTCTTATTTTTGTAAATTTTTATGTGTTTAATTATTTTTAATCAATTTAATTTTTTATTTATCTTTTTACTTTTACTTTTTTATAATTTACTTTTTTATAATTTTTATCGTATTATTGTTTATAATTATTTTCTTATTTTTTACTTTTTAATCACCTTTTTATTTTTTTATTTAAATATTTAATATTATTTTTTTTACATTTTTATTTAAAAAAAATTTTTTAATCAATTTAATTTTTTTTCTCACCTAACTCAATGATTTATATAAATCAGAATGTCAGGCAGCGCACACAAGAAGATGATGAGCGATCCTCAGATAGACGGAAAGGCTATTCCTCCAAGATGCCACACAGGACCATCACCGTACCCAAAAGAAAAAAAACCCAATAGTGAAGTACATCACATCAAGTTTAATAAGGGATAAAAAACAAGCAAAAAAAACGGTCGACCGATTCTTAGGAGAGGAGTCATACAGACTTTGTCCAGGGAAAGGCAGACGTACTGAGGTTCAAACTTCACTCTATTTATATCCTATACCCACCCCACAGTCGCAGGAGGATTAATTAATTAATTAAACACTCAGAAGCTGCTATGATCATTACCAATTCAGTCCACAGCAGCACCAAGCAAGTCATATAAGACAACAACTACAAGCCTAAAAAAATACAAATGAACAAAAATATGTCAGTGTGCAATGATACCTTTTTATTGGACTAACAAAATATATAAAAGACAAGCTTTGTATATATATATACAGAAAAAGATGAAGATACATTAAAAGAGGGGAAGCATAAAATAATGAGGGGTAAGCTTCAATTAATCGGTAACAGGGCTCTGACAAGGCCCACACCTGACAGCACTAACACGCCCCCATGTGCACGCAGTCTGTCCATCATGTGCGCGAATCAGCCGTGCATTGCACGCATGCGCACCCGCGGCCCTGGCGCCAGGAGTTCTGCCAGTAAGAAGGAGACCCTTTGCCCTATGCCATATCTGGCAACTTTGGTGAGAGGTGACACCTCTGGTTCCCTGATAGGTGTGGACCTTTGATGAAAGAAAATAAATTAAACCTTCCTTCTTCCCAAAAAATAAACCCTAAAACACAAAACGCGAACCAGTTTTAAAATAAAGTTAAAAAAATAAAAATAAAAACTTTAAGGATGGAGGGGTGTACCAGGAGTTAAACAGCAACTATAGTAGTTGCTGACACACAAAAAGGTAATTCTAAAAAAGACTGTTGGGCTACATGCACATGGGCATTTTGGGACTCCTGCGGCAAGAACCTATGGATTCCTGCAGCAGGAATCCCAAAAGATCCAGTTCAGATGTCTAATCAAGTATGACAGCGTGAGAGCAGCCGCATCTGTCAGCAATGGACCACATGTAATTGTACATGGTACAATTACATGCAGTTTGAGATCAATGATTGCTGCTGAATGCATCTATCCTGCCGGACGCATCTCTCTATGCCTTTATCACACGTGGGTGTGATAGAGGTTCAGATTCTAAGGAATGTCAGGTATTCACCAGAGCTCCCTGCGTGGGAAGGTTGCAGCCCCTAACACGCCTGAACAGTCACAAGACTGAATATTTCTGATGCTATGGTATCACAGAGAAGTGGGAAGCAGTATTAGAAGACACTTGTACACAGGGCCATGGATGCGTTGAGATTACATGCAGTTAGAAAGATGCATCCCTGGACGCACTATCGATGCATCTAGACGTAGTGATCTTTTCCTAAGCCCGTGTTATCATATGCGAGCTAGTGTTCTGACGTTTTCAAATGCAGCCACTGTCAGCTGATCATTAACTTGAACGGGTGACAGTTAGGGTTGCCATCTGTCCGGGTTTCACCTGGGCAGTCTTGGTTCTGAGTCCTGTATGTGCTGTGTCCAGGTTTCAGATAAGCTGAAATTCGGACACAAGATGTTACAATGTCAGACAGACAGGGGCAACCATGAGGTCCTGGTGTTCTAACTTGAGTGAACAGAGAGAGCATGGGACACAGAGGGATGCTGGAACTCTGGGAGCAAGGAGGTGTCTGAAACACAGGGTGCAAATAAGTCTTCAAGAGCGCACTCTCCTGGCTGTCGCTCTAACCTGGATTTCTCTCCTCGCTCATCCTGCTGGCTGTCACTCCTGGCTGTCTCTTCTCATGCTCTCCCCTGGCTGTCTCACCCCACACTCTCTCTTGGCTGTTTCTCCTCACTCTCGTCCCGGGCTGTCTCTCCTTGCTCTCTTCCCTGGCTGTCTCTCCTTGCTCTCTTCACTGGCTGTCTCTCCTTGCTCTCTTCCCTGGCTGTCTCTCCTTGCTCTCTTCCCTGGCTGTCTCTCCTTGCTCTCTTCACTGGCTGTCTCTCTTTGCTCTCATCCCTGGCTGTCTCTCTTTGCACTCCCTCTCCTGGCTGTGGCTCATTGATCATCCTGCTGGTTGTCTCTCCTGGCTGTCTATCCTCACTCTCTCACCTGGCTGTCTCTCATCACTCTCCCCTGAATGTCTCCCCTTGCTCTCTCCCCTGGATGTTCCTCCTCACTCTCTCTCCTGGCTGTCTCTCCCCACTCTCTCTCCTGGCTGTCTCTCCCCACTCTCTCTCCTGGCTGTCTTCCCTCTTTCTCCCCTGGCTCTCTCTCCTGGCTGTCTCTCCTCACTCTCTCTCATGGTTGTCTCTCCTCACTCTCTCTCCTGGCTGTCTCTCCTCACTCTCTCTCCTGGCTGTCTCTCCTCACTCTCTCTCCTGGCTGTCTCTCCTCTCTCTCTCTCCTGTCTGTCCTCCCTCACTCTCTCTCCTGGCTGTCTCTCCTCACTCTCTCCCCTTGCTGTATCTCCTCTCTCCCCTGGCTGTGTCTCCTCACTCTCTCTCTCTTGGCTGTATCTCCTCACTCTCTCTTTTCTGGTAGTCTTCCATTTTTCTACCCTGGCTGCCTCTCCTTGATCTCTCTCCTGGCTGTCCTCTCTCTTCTGGCTGTCCGCACTCTCTCTTCTGGCTGTCTGCACTCTCTCTCCTGGCTGTCTCTCCTTGCTCTCTCTTCTGGCTGCCTCTTTGTTGTGATATATTTTCTTGTGTGATTTGAGTGTACAAAAATGCACTATTTTGGAGAGCTTTGAGATCTGTTTTTGGCCTCTTTAGGGCCAGAGCTGTTTCATGCCTTTGTGATCACAGCAAAATTTGCCATTTACAGTTTGTAGATTCAAGTACTAATATCGTTTTAACTGCTTTGTGTATTTACGTAAAATTATGCAGTTATTCTGGGGACCGATTTGCTTTTCCTTTGCAAGCATACTTAAAAACCTTTTAGTTTATGTTAATTATTCATGACAAAAACTGAAAATGCGAAAAAAATACACAATTTCCTTCCATTTCTTTTAAAAAAAAGTTACAAACAATTATATTGAAAGGAGCCAATCACAGTTGCTTATGATGATCTCTCTAACTGGCCAGAGAGGTTATGTGACAGAGCAGAGTGCTGATTACAAATACAGATACAACTCTCAACATAGTTGCCTATTTGTTCTTAGTAAATATGTACTGTTCACTTTTTATTAAACGATCGCCCTAAATGTAATCGTAGCTTTAATCTATAACTGTAGTTCTAATAAATATTAACTAATATTAATCCTAGCCCTTACAAAAAGTAGTTCATACAAATAAATAAATAAAATCTTATACTCTGGCTTCTGTTAGAAAAAGCAAAGGAAGATAGATGTTGGGAGAAAACATTTGTCATCAGCACTCTGCTCTGTCACATAACCTCTCTGGCCAGTTAGAGAGATCATCATAAGCAACTGTGATTGGCTCCTTTCAATATCTATGGGACTGAGGTTTTTAAAGCAGAAGTAAAGGTTTTTTGTTTCTTTTTGTAAGTGCTGTAGAGGTGCTTGCCATAATGTGCTAGTATGCACAACATATTAGCACATTATGGCTGATTTCCCCTGAAAATGAACCCCTCCACTGCTGCACTGTCCACTCTCCTCTCTGTTGCTGTTGCCAGTGCTGCCATTATTTCATGATCTTCTTCTGGGTCTATGCCGCTTAACTGGCCGGCATGCAGATGGTAGTTACTTCATCTCAGCATTTCAAGTCTGGGCACTGAGCTGCTCATGCATAGTCTTTTGTGATATACAAAAACCCTGCCCGTCCGCAATTTGTTTTAAAAAGGACACACTTCTGCCTTAATAACAGCCCCATGCCAGGTTTCAAAGCATACTTGTGAACATGGCTCTAGGCTAAGTCTGTGCTTGCTTGAGACTGTTGGATGCTATTGTAGGCTGCCAGGGGTTCGAGTCAACTCTAGGACCAAGCCATGCAAAAACTGTAGCTGCACTCCATCTTCCAGAGTGTACAGATGTGGACAAATTTGTTTATACATACAGTTTATTGCAACAATGCTTCATTCCTCCTGAAAGACAGATTTCTTAGTACCCCTAGAAAATATTATAAATTATTGGATTATAGCGATATTTTAAACTAACTGTTTTCTGTAATTAGTGCTTTCAATCTCTGCAGGGCACAATGACATCTCAAGACTATTAGGGAATTATGGAGCAAAATGTACGGCCCCGTGTCTGCAGGCTCTGTTTCAGCCACAGGTCAAGGGTTCTTCAACTAAATAATGACATAAAACATACAAGTTAGAGCACTAAAAAAATATCTAATAACAAAACATTGGGCTGTTTTTAGTCTTCTTCTATGGGCCCTAATCTGAAACCTATTGACAGGGGCAGACTGACAACACATGGAGCCCCCTTCTGCTCCGCCTATTGCAAGCCCCACCCACACGCTCCACCCACATATGTATTGTTGTGTTACAGAATTAGTTTTCCACAATGTTTTTAAAATAGCAGCCCCTGCCTATTGAATATCTACGTCAAAAGCTGAAACATGCAGTCTGGAGAGCCAGCTGGAGTAGTTTGCTCAAGAAGTGATGGCCAATCTACCATTTGGAAATTGCAGAAGTCTCTACATAAGTCGCTACATAAATTGCTTGTTTGCAGTGAATGCCTCTAAGAGCCAAACCCTATACCGACACTTTAATTTATGCAAATTAGGTGGCTGTCTTATGTCCCATGCTTGCTGGGGTCCTCACGGCAGCCTTCTTTGGAAACATGCAGTGCCTCTGTTTACAGCGCTCCACCAACCCGCACATCTCCCCCTTCTGTAAACCGCTGCACATGTCCCTCTCATGAGGCCCTCCATATATCTCCCCCTCCAGAGACCCTCTACCCAGAGACATCAGGCTAGAACCCCGGAGCAATAATGTATTGCTGAGATTTGTAGTCTTCTATAGCTGATGGTATTATTCCGTATTGCTGTATGATGTATTACTGAGATTTATACTCCTCTATAGCTGGTGGTATTCTGCATTTCTGTATAATGCTGAGATTTGTACTCCTCTATAGCTGGTGGTATTCTGCATTGCTATATAATGTATTTTTGAGATTTGTAGTCCCTCCACAGCTTGAAGTCAGTGGCAGAACTACCAGGGTCGCAGCTGCAACCGGGCCCTGGCACTCCACCACTGTCTAGTTATGATTTGATGTCCGAATCTGAATAAAAATAATGGTTTATGTATCCAAGTTTCTGGGGAAAAATACACACTTATATTTGCTGTGCAATGGATTGCATTCTTATCTATATCCTCTTTTACTAGCCACCATTGTAAAATATCAGTCAGGGTCAAACCTACTGTTATCCCATGTATTGCCAGTGCTTTAGTTCTCAGAATGTCTACCACCATTGTGTATATTTGACAGGTTCACTTGCCTCAATGATAGTAGATTACTATGACATTGCTCCCTAGAGGTTATTGATTTTCACATCTGCACAATAAACACGTTTCTGGCAGTCGCTAATAGGTGAAATACGCTTTTGATGACTGCACTAAAAAATAATTTTCTCTCAAAGTGGGTCTTTAATATTTTTTATGTATGTTACTGTGAAACTGTCATTTTGCATGAACAGCCGCCATATGTGTTATAACTTTTACTGGTGGCCTTGTACTCAGTGCTGCCATGGTAACAGGCTCTGGTAAGTAGTGATGTCAAGGTACTGACATTACTAAGTGGATATCATTATAAAAAAAAATCAATTTATTTTATTATCTGGTAAACTGCTCTAGCTACCATACTGAATATACAGTGTATTTTCAGGTAATGAAGCCTAAATAAAGCAATTATTATCATGGTTATGATGAAAGTGATTGCAATTTAAATACCTGAATGCCCTTAATAGCTGTTCTTGGAATATACGGCGGAACCTTTTTTTTTTTTCCTTTTACTGTTTTTATTTTTACAAGCCACCAGCACCCACCATACCGACAGTGGGATGTCAGCAAATGCAATGTGCATGAAAAAAATAACATCACATGCATCAGAATAGCTTTATCAATACACAGCTTATTACTTTCCATTAATAAACTCCTCAAAGGAATTAAAGAACATTTTAGTTTTTCAAAAGCAGGGGGGCCTTTCTTGTAGGACTTACCTAACTTTATTCAAATTTTTTGCAAGGAACCCATGCTCTAGTATTTCCAAACAATGGCAATAGGCAAGGATTTGAGAGGTTCCTGGGGGCTAATGTGGGTCCTGATATTAAAGGGACCTGGCTTAGACTTGATCTCCAGTGGGCATTGTCGACTCCTCTGGCCATCACTTTGGTGATGCTGGATTTTGCTCCTGAGTTCCTGGATTTCAGTGTGTCTGAGTTCCTGGAATCTAGTGTGTCTGAGTTCCTGGTCCTCCAGCATCCCCTGCTCTCCTGTGTCCCCAACGACTCTGTCACCCTGTACACTTCTGTGACCCTACTCTCTCCAGTGACCCCTGTACTCTGTGTCTCTGGTGGCCCCTGTGTCACCCAGTGTTTCATAGCCCCTGTGTTCTAGAGTTCCTGTCTCTTCCGTTATTAACCTTGACTTTGTACCTGACTTTGCTTGCTCACTGCCTGCACTGACCTTCAGCCTGTCCTCATTTCTGAGATTTTGTATCAATTTTGTACTATGCACTGGTTCTTTCCTGCTTAGATGCCATCTGCACTGTTGTGTCCAAGGGTGTACTGGTGAATACCAGGCAGCTGCTTAAACTCTGTGCCTCGGCCCATCTTAGAACTCATTCCTCCATCAAATGGGCATACTGCCCAGAAGGTCTACAATCCTCACTGTATGTGGCACTCAGGACCCCGCAAGAAGGCCCAGTGTTATAACCCTTATGCAGGAGAGTGCGCCAGAAGTTGGCATGTAAGAGAAGTATTATTTTTTCTTGTGATGTTGCATTTATTTATTGCTTACAGTAAGTGTTATTATTCAAGGGTTGAAGGGGCTGCATGGTATTGTATTTTCAAGCAATAACTGCTTTAATATACATCTACAGTATGTCAGGAATAATAAAAGGGGGACTATAGTCTTTTACATGTGTTTAACCACTTGCTGACCGCAGTGTTTACACTCCCCTTCCTGTCCAGGCCATTTTTCAGTATTTAGCGCTGTGGTACTTTGACTGACATTTATTCCGTCATGCAATGCTGTACGGAAATGAATGTTATACCATTTTTGGGGGGGTAGATAGAGCTTTCTTTTGGTGGTATTTAATCACCACTGGGGTTTTTATTTTTTACTATATGACCAAAAAGTACCCGGAAATAAAAAAAAACAGTTTTTCCCTTTATTATGTTAGGAAACTTTTATTATTACCCAATTTTTTTGTAAAATTTAAAAGATGGGGTCACGTCGGGTAAATAGACACCAAACATGTGAAGCCTTAGAATTGCGCGCGCCCGCGAAATCACAAAAAATCTAACATACCCAAAATTGGCCACAGGCGATGCTTTTAAAGATTTTACCGCTCATCAGTTTAGTGCTATTAGTGATTGATGGCCCTAGAATTATTGTTCTCACTGCGACGTTTGCAGTGATATGTAACAAGTGCTGCGTAATCGGCGCAATCGTATTTTTGCATGTAGGAACACCTAACGCATGTTTGTGCATCTATGTGGGGGTGGAGTTTTTTTGTGTGTGTAAATTTTATTTATTTTGTGAACAATTTTTTTTTTTAAACTTATTTTTACACTTAATTGTATTGTTATCACATTGGGGGATAATAATCCCCCTAAGTAATATAAAATTACAGTAACAGGTCCCCTTTATGGAGACATCAGAGGTCTCTAAGACCCCTAAGGTCACCTATAAACCCCCAGAGAAGCTGATGAAGCACAGATCTGCTTCATCAGCTTCTCTCCGGTTTCTGTACCAGAGAGTGACAGAGGAATGCGGAAGTGATGTAGTAAACATCACTTCCTGCATTCAGAGATTGGGGAGGAGAGCGGAGGCAGATGGTGTACTGATTTCCCCCCGTTCTCAGTGCGGAGCCACATCGCCCATCCCGGATCAGACACCTGGGATCGCGGGGACAGCGGCGACGGGGACGCCAACAATGAGGAGAGGTAAGGAGGGGCGCACAGACATACAGCATACAAGCGATCAGGCGTTTTTACAGATGCCGGACCGCTTGTATGTAAATGGCCATCGCTGGCTGTTTAAAATTCTGGCAGTCTCCCGCTCTTGCACGCCAGGGGGCGTGCGCAAGTGGGCAGGGGCAAGAAGGATGTATAAAGACGCCCACCCACATCCAGAAGGCTCCTGTCTGACCGTTTCGAAACGTTCGGCGGACAGGAAGTGGTTAAGGAGTGTGTAAGTCTTTGGCACTGGGAACCAAAATTCGGATACAAATGTTTTCTCATCTGACATGTATCAATTGAATGCAGAATTCCTAGTAAAACATAAGATTCAGTAATCGGTATCATTGGTCTCCAACTAGCTGTTAGAATTTATTTTAATCCAGCAGGAGCCTCAGCCTACGTCATCACAGACTGTCTTCATGCTGGGAACCAATTACTAACTCAGCACAGGCACTTAGACAGTTTTTATCTTGACTGGAGTCCTCCTTTAAATCGACGGATGACACTTTACCAGGTGTCCTGAGGATGTTACGATATGTGTGCTGGGATCTCATAACCTTCTGAGTTTTGCTTGTTTTAAATATGACTTTTTAAAGCTTAAAATAAGAGAGACAAAAAATACATGAGGGATCGGATAGTGTAAAATGCACAAAGGCAATGAACACTGAATTTCTAATTTTAGTTTACCAAAAGATGTTACATTGAGACTTCAAATACCTCCAAGAAAAAGCTCCAAGGCCTGTGGTTTCATATTTTCTTTCAAGTAATTCTTTAATCTACGTGTAAAAGATGTAAAATCTTTCTGATAGTTGAAGCTGTATGCTGTGCACGTGGTGCAGGATAAAAATAATCATAACAGCAAACATACCAAATTATTTAGCGCTTTTACTTGGGAGCAAATGTATGTTAGGCAATAATTAGGGTTACGCAAGTCAAATTTCATCCCAGTGAATGGTTAAAAAACTAGTGCAAATACTATAGGTATGTTTATGTACCAACATTTCTATATTGGTTTATTCAGTGCAATGCTAATGTACTAAATGCAGTGGCACCAGATATACATTTCCCAGGTTTTGCAACTGCATGGGCTAATTGTTTTCTACAATTCTGTTTAAAAACAAGGTTTTTTTTTTTTTTTACTGAGCTCACACCACACCCATTGCCTCTGGTTCAACTGGAAATAAAAAGTAAATCTCAGAAAAATAATGATTCAGGCAAGCTTAGGCAAATTTCTTTCCATGAGCTGAGAGCCTTAAAGTCCATTTCCACCTTTGTAAGTGATTGACATTTATTGTGGTAATGAAGAGGTGCAGTGATGATGTACACTCCACGAGATTACTTTGTTGGGCCACTGCACTGTTGCCCTTCTGTTGTCTTGGACCAGTCTTGCCACTCTCCGTTCTGCCCTAACATTGACTATTCGCTGATGGCCACAAATTCGCACGTTCAGACCCAGATAACGAATTCTTTTGTTTTGGTGATACTTGCTCCATGGCTTGCGACAACAATCATCCCACGTTCAAAGGCTGTTAAATTGCGTTGTTTACCCATACGTTCAGAAAAAATCACTTCTACTGTCGTGGTAAACAACCTGCTTCCCTATTTATAATGGTCTGGCCCTCTTGCAACTTCAACGCGAAATGATAGCTAATTATAGCTAATTTGCCTACAAACGTGCACCAGATATACATTTCCCAGGTTTTGCAACTGCATGGGCTAATTGTTTTCTACAATTCTGTTTAAAAACAAGGTTTTTTTTTTTTTTTACTGAGCTCACACCACACCCATTGCCTCTGGTTCAACTGGAAATAAAAAGTAAATCTCAGAAAAATAATGATTCAGGCAAGCTTAGGCAAATTTCTTTCCATGAGCTGAGAGCCTTAAAGTCCATTTCCACCTTTGTAAGTGATTGACATTTATTGTGGTAATGAAGAGGTGCAGTGATGATGTACACTCCACGAGATTACTTTGTTGGGACACTGCACTGTTGCCCTTCTGTTGTCTTGTACCAGTCTTGCCACTCTCCGTTCTGCCCTAACATTGACTATTCGCTGATGGCCACAAATTCGCACGTTCAGACCCAGATAACGAATTCTTTTGTTTTGGTGATACTTGCTCCATGGCTTGCGACAACAATCATCCCACGTTCAAAGGCTGTTAAATTGCGTTGTTTACCCATACGTTCAGAAAAAATCACTTCTACTGTCGTGGTAAACAACCTGCTTCCCTATTTATAATGGTCTGGCCCTCTTGCAACTTCAACGCGAAATGATAGCTAATTATAGCTAATTTGCCTACAAACGTCAGGTGGTCATAATAATCTGGCCACTCAGTGTATACTCCTGCGGCGTCACGCTGCTCTTCCCTCCGCCGACTGTCATCAAACCGTGGGGTTTGAATTCCTCAGCGTCTTGACCTTGTTGTGGACGCTGAGCAAACCCCCTTCCCGCTGCCACACCGCTCTTTATCCTGACTCTCTAAGCCAAGTGCCAGCACCGGAACCCTTGCCATTCAGGATTGACCCTGCTCAGGAATTAACCCTTCACCAGCTGGACTCTCACATTATGGTGCTCCTTGACACTCTGGACTCACCTCTGTGAATTAGGGGCTACTCAGTCCATACTGCTGTCTGTGAGCCTCAATCCCTCTCCTCCTGGATTGTTGTTCTTGTGGATAAGCTGGCAATGCTTTTGATTGCTGCTCTCATCCTCCGCTGGTAACCGCAAGTTACACTTATACTGGATTGCATCTGCATGCTGTTACATCACGTTATGCATGTTCACATGTATCATTGGCTAGGGGGTTCCCCACAGGAGGTTTGAGGTATCTCTCCTTCTCTATTCATAATCAAGGCATTCTTAAAAGACTGAGGGGCTTGTATGTTGAAATACATTTGTTCTGGTCTTTACACACAATCTACTTATATCCGCATTATAAGGCTGTATGAAGTAATACTAACCTTATGCAACCACAGGCTGCTACTTCCCTAATCTGAGTTATTTAATCTGTATGAAGTTAATGCAGAGATCAGCATTGCACATCTCATCTAGAGTTGTTATGTGTTATGTTTAATACACCACAGTCACTGAAACCCTATATCAATTGGTTTGGATGAACTCTTGAAATCCCAGGGTACTTAAGTGTGTCAATACAGCTGAATCTCTCTTCCACAGTTGTGGTCCATAACAGGTAAATGCAATCGTAGCTCATCAGTGTTACATGCCTGAAGCCTAAAAATTCTACATTTTCTACACAGGAAATTTAGTCAGACTGTGATCAGCTGCCCCCCCCCC
>NW_017307280.1:214625-223803 GCF_000935625.1 Nanorana parkeri | reverse complement strand
TTTCACCCAATTAACAGTCCGGGGAAGGGGGGGGGGGGTATTTTCACTTTGCTTGCACAGCACAGAGGCAGAAATTTCCATGAGGATATGAAGAGGAGAGCTAACAAAAAATGTAAGTTTCTGTTTTCAAATACATCAACTGCATATGCCTGCTTCATATATACCTCTGCAAAGGGGGAGATGGGCTTTAACATAGTACTAAAGGCTGGGCATTTTTTACCTAAATATATTCTCTGCATTAGGGTAAACACCCAGTACCTTTTTCTGTCCCTACTCCCCCCCCCCCTCTTACCTGTGAACATCGCTGTCAGTGCCGCTGGTCCGCGAAGCTATCCTCAGTTCCTGGTTACGGGGGAGGATACTGAGGGCAGAGGAGCCATAAGCTAGTTACGGGGGAGGATACTGAGGGCAGAGGAGCCATAAGCTTCTTTTGCTGTCACTCAAAGTGTGACTGTGAGAGCGAGGGGCATGGCTTGCCACAAGCTGTGTGTCTATGGACGCACACAGCTACTTGCAGGCATGGCTGGGAATGCACATGCATGGGTGCCTCCTCAGCAGTCGGCTAGCTGATGGAGGCACCTGTGCAGGGGGCAGGTGGGAGAGCGATGTGGGGACCTACTATAGAACGAGGAATTAATGATGAATGCAGTAAAAATAAAAAGTATAAAAACCTTCAAGGTTTAATAGTATGTTAATTCATAGAATTTCAGGTATACACCACTTGATGCCCAAAGTCGGACATCACAGGCCCCACCAGTCACATCAATCTGGTGCAGGCTCCTGCATAACAAAATCCCGAAATTCCAATGAAGCTGTACATCCCACAGTTCATAAAAAAATCTGATTTATTGAAAGTTCATACCATCCAATTACACAGTAAAATCATCCCACACCGATCCTATAGCCTCTCACACGTTCCACCAGATATGCTTAATCATAGAGACTTTTTATGAACTGTTGGATGTGCAGCTCTACATTGGAATTTCAAAAGTTTCATTCTTAGTTTCAGTTTCTTGCAATCAGATCTATTAAATATTAAAGCTGGACCCTAGGCAGAACACATTATTGCAGTTATGCATTCATTACATTTATTTTCTGTAATGCAACTAGTATAAGTACCTGAGTTTAACTTGGTATCAGCCTCTTGTGATTCTCTTACAACAGTAGCAGGATGGAAAGCCAATCAGTGAATGCAGGCAAATGTGGGGACAAGGAACATTCTGTTAGGAAGAGAGACCAGAGTGAGTAGGGAGAAGACTTTATGGGGTTGATTTACTAACCTTTTAAACACACCACGAACGTGTATACACCTCTGTAGTGTGTTCCATCCCAGCATGATCTATGGGAGGAATCGAAACACCTTTGTAGTGTGTACACACCCAGCAGGTGTGTTGTGGAAAGTCCTGCAATGAATTGCAAGGTAATGTGGTGTAAATTAGCTCTATGTTATGTTGCTTGCGTTGATGAATGCAGGAATGTAAATGCATGAGCTAACCATTTTTGTCTAAACTGTGAAGCAGCATTATATATGCATCATGTGCATGATTTTTCCATATATGGCATTAGTGGAAATATGCTTTTAGAGACTTTTTGGTTGATAAATACGTTTTTCTGTGTGAAAATCACACACACCTGGTGTGTGTGTGTGTGTTTAGGTTAGTAAATCACCCCCTATGAGTCTGCTGCCGTTTTTTTACTATTCAGTCAGTAGGCTGGGGTAGAGAGAGGACACAGTTGTATTTGTAAGCTATAAGTGATGTTATCCACCTAGCTGTGCTATGTGGTAGGGATATGTCAATTTCAAGACTGTATGGTCAGAAATACAAAAATGTGTGCATTAGCTGTTTGCCTGGAGTTCAGCCTTAAAGTGTAATTGCACCTGCACATCTTATACTCACCTGTACCTTATCCAGCAAACTCTCCATTCAATCATATAAAGAGTTTTTACTCCATGTGAAGTATGATTTCTCGATTGAATTAAATTGATAGTTACTGCATATGTGTGGGCTTAATTCAAGGAAGTCTGAAAAGCGCCTCAGCGACTATGTGGGCATGTGGGCATTATCTGCCTGGATCAAGGACAATATAGTTCAAACCTTACTGTAAATGTATGTTTTATTTATTGTCAGTTAAATGTGAAATATTATATGTGAATACATCTAATATTAATATTTTTAGCCAGCGGGTGGAACTGTGAGCTCTCTTTCACACGTTTAATGGCCAACCTTAACTACCTTGCTTTAATAATAGTTCTCAAAGCTGAATAGCTAATGCTCAAATTAGATACATGGCCGAATGAGTGAAGCAACTCCACTTTGTCTGTCTTCTCTTTGTGCTGACTCTAAACAGATTTTCAATTAGACTAAGACCATCTCAAATGGATTTGTGGTGTTCGTGTTTTTTTTGGGGGGGCTAGTAGGGGGGTAGCGGTGACTAAACTGTAGAATGACTACACCTCCCAATGTAGACAGAGATCCATTAAATAACTATCAGCAATATTAGTCAGTTTCAGCCCCATACGCAGTACAGTGCAAAAACAGTATGCTGCATACTTATAAATACGTCTCCCAAGCAACTGCCACCAATGATAATTGCGTAATTATTATAAGGACCATGGGCCTTATTTATAAGGCAGTGATTTGGCTTTACTGTAGCCATACCACTGCTTTAAAAAAAAAGCCAGGATAGTAGATTATTATATATGCTTTAGATGTGTGCATTTATTAATCCGTGTATGCAGTCAGCCTAGATTTGCATGCTCTAAAAACATGTTCAGACTATGTTTTTCTGTGTTGTGGTTCTAAAATGTAGTTTTTAGTAACCACAGAGAAACAGCACAGAAAATGCATTCATTTTTAAGTTGTATCACATTTGAAGTGTATTTATAACATCTACAATAAATAAATATCTCATTTGCATTCATCAATTTTTCCCTTTTGTTATGTGTCTTCCCAATTTCTACCATGTTCTAAAAAATTACATTGCTGGCAAACACATAATCCTATATCTGTCCCACTGTGTAGTGGAGTAATTATTATTTTATTTTTTTTTCTCTGCTATGATTTTTTTGCCTGTACATTGTTCAATATCTCTTGACATCATGTCATCAGTAGTCAGTGTAGAAGAGATCAGAACCCTAATAATAGATTTCTGACAGTTCGTTCCCCTTACCTGTCCAAGATATGTCATGACTGCTCATGAGTGCTTCATAGCAACAAAGGAGACAGAAGGAAAATGCCAATTCCTAAGTTTGAGGTAGAGACCTTCTCTGGTTTGACATTTCAGCAGAAAAGTGGTTTATGAGATGCATAATTTTTCATCAGGGACCCAGCTGCCATCTTCATAGAGGCTTTCACTTCCGTAAATGACAAGGCAAGGTCAAAGGTGCATTGCTTAATTCAAGGTTATTTTATATGTAGTGCCTTTAAAAAAGATGTACTCATCTAGGCAATAAGTGCTACCAAAGGTCCACAATCTTGAGAAATGAAACAAACATGTTTTTCTCTTTCAAATAATAATTTATAGTAATAGTAGTTAATACCTTTATATGAGAAGCTCATGGACAGATCACCCTTTATATTTTAAAATGATAGATATATATTTCTGTATTTAATTTTTTAGCTTTTATTTCACATGTAATATATATTGCATATGTTTATTCAAATTCTGCATTCAATTTCAACGGGAACTTTCTTATTAATTTTTTGCCTTTTAAAAATAAAAAAATAAGTGTTATATTATTTAAAAATTGTGATAAAATATTTATTTTAAAAATAATATATTTGGCAAATACAATTTATTCAGAGAATACATGACACCGACAATAAAATGCTGTGTCATAGTTGCTTGCAGAGGAGGCAAGAGATGTGCCCCTCCTTTGACTCTTCAGGTCTTAATTTAGTACATATGCAATCTGAGACTTCAGCTGTTGCCTTATACTTTCTTAGACCTCCACCTGCTGGTTGGAAAAGGTAAATATGAAATATTTACATGGTTACTTGCATTTTACATATCTTCTTGATTTTGCAGTGTTTTATGTAACGCGATTGTATACTGCGTTTAAATATATTTTATTTATTATGTTCAGGGCTAAAAACTGAATGTTTATAAAATATGTCTTTAAACTCAAGGCAAAAAGCTAAATAAGTCAATTAAATACATATATGGAACCTTTATTTCTTGCCAGATTATTTGTATTTCTGTCCACTCAGTCCTGATAATTACACAGTCCTGCCAGCCTGCTACACAATAACCCCAAAGACGGAATGCCAGATACATTCCAGTTGTATTGCCTCCTACAGGAGGCAAAAAACGTTAAGCCAGCCCCCATAAAACTCATTCTCTACCCAAAATGCCTCAGTTTTGTTTCTAAAATCCTAGGATGATGGGCGTCTTTTCTTCAGCACATTTTTTCCTTGATTTCTTCGTTGACTTCAACCAATATTTCTCACTACATTGTGGCTTCAGCTGGTCTCTACCTAGCAGCTATCCAGTCTAATGTTAGCCTAAAATGTGACCTTCGAAATGTGCTCTGTGGCTAACTGCTCTGTCAGTTAGCAGCAGAGCATTTTCTAGGTCCAGAGCTGTGACAAAGCCCCAGGTGTGACCTTGTCTCTAAAGAATTAGCACCGTGAGCTATCTTGCTATTTTTACCACTGGGAGCTTATTAAGTTTTCCTCTACTGCCAGTTTCACCACAGAAAGGGTTTACACTGTACGACTGAGCTCTGAAATGTTATCCATTAGGCGGAGTCTCACACACATGTGCTGTGCAATCTCTTGCCCACTATTCAGTATAAAGGAAGTACTATCCTGCTGCTTCTCCTGCTTTGAAAAGCACCACATATAACTCTAGTCTCCCATCTGTTCCTTTTGCCCATCTACAGTAATCTGTTCACCTCCAGCCATTTAACCCTCATCAGCACCATTTGCCTGGATATTTGAGGTTTTGACTCGCACAAAACATATGAGTTTTGACTGCTTATGAAAGGGTTTTATTGTATTTTAAAGTACACGGACACAGAATGTCTGCATATAGAGGGGACAATCCCATGGTGACAGGTGACCTCAGCCCATACTTAATAGTTCCGGGGCTATCTCCTCTCAGGGAACCAATGCCTGCCATCTGAAATCTCATGACCCTGTAGTTATAGGGTTTACATTATTGGAGTCTCATTCAACTCTGCTGGGCATGGCCAAGTCCCCTTTCCTATCATCAGGGTTACCTAGCGGAATTTGTGGCTGAATTCACTTAATCCTTTGCGGATACTGACTGCATTGACTCTAAGCATGCTAAGGGGCCATTACCATATTTATCTATTGGGAAGGACAGAGAGTCTATCTCTGACTTTCCCAAGGCCTTAGATCAGGCCAGCTTGCTGGATGCTGTGACCATCTATGTCTCCGATTCAGAGTTCCAATAGTCTGTCTCCTGCCATGACCTCAGAATTACATGGGGTAATTTTGGACCTTATTGATAAAGTGCATATTACCCTGCATTTGGAAGATTATGTATTCAGCCTCAGATCTTTCAGATAATGCAGCTTCAAAGACCTTTCAACAATTCTAGGTATTGGTGTGTATTAGAAACATCGAGAGGGGTCCTGGACCCCCCCCCTGAGAGTGTGCTGGACTGTTTCCCATGAGAGGGAGTTGTTAAAAGTGGTCTGAACCACCTGTGACCCACTTTAAAAGGCAATATTTTAGACAGGTAGAGTATGTGCCTTTCTTTAACGATTCTATGGACAGGCAGTTAGAATCCCTTCCTAAATCCTAGTTTACTCTGGCAGGTTCTGCCCTTCATCCTGTACTGGTTATAACCCTAGTTTGTCGAACCATAGCAGAATGGGTTAGATCCCTTGAAAAATAAATTTCCACCACTGGGTTAAACCCCTTCTCAATTGAGCATGTATAATAGATGCCTGGAGCCTTACACTTCAGTTTTGATGGCTAATTATAACCATCAAAACTTATGTCCCGCATGGGTCTTCGGTCCATTCAGATGTGCAGAGCTTCCTGGTTAGGATGCTTGAATTCTGATGCCACATCCAAAGAGCATCTGACTTGCTTAGCCTTCTAGGGACAGTATCTCTTTGACCTTACACTTGATGCTCTGATCAAGAATTCCACAGGAGGCCTGAGTGTACTCTTGCCTCATTGTAGGAAGTTCAGGGAGGGGTTGACTGTGCCCCATCCTTACAGGCCCTTGGGTAGTTTGCTCTTCAGGCATTCAGGTGGAATGAGCTCCTCATTAGGCTTGCAGGCTAACTCCTGGCCTCTGGTACTCTCTTCCTTTCCTTTCCAGTGCTACCACATAGAATAATGCATGTGCACCATTCCTTCGGGTTCCTCCCACCCATGGACCCCTTTCTCAAGTATGTGTGTTAGCTCAACCTCTGAAACTTGGCCTAATCTGGGCCACCATTCTCTTCCTATGAGAGCTGCCCTTTCCTTGGAATCTCCTAGACCCTTGGTAGTATTGGGAACCCCCAGTACCCACCCACTCCAGAGGTGTTCTCTGACCTACTAGGTCAATTGGGACTAGCTTTGACTGTCCCTCATGTGGATAAAAATCCACATTCATGGTTTTGCTCAAGCACATCCAATACCTCTGAGCATTGACTTCTGTGTTTTGGCCAGTGCTTTTTCCTAACATCCTTATTGTAGGACACAGACTAGCTCATTTTGAAGAGAGTAAGCATCATGGATTCTGGTGAAAATTTTCCCAAGGGGCTCAACCCTGCAATATCCAGCCAGATCTGACCTTTTCAGGTTGTCTGTCACCTGTGGTAGATAACATCATAGTTCCTTACTGGAAAGGTCCACAGCATGTCTATCTTTCACCCATCATTTTTAAACAGATGGTTGCCCCTCTCTCCTTCTTTACAGGTGCATCAGATGTTGGGGGACTAAACCCTTTTCTCCACTTTTGAGAATTCAGTTCCAGAGCAGTTTATTGTACAAAAATATAATTTTCTCTGCTGCAGGTAAGAACCACAGCTAGGTTACCTCCTGACCCCCAGCCTTGACTGGACAGTAGGGGGCCATTCACACGCTATCCAGTGCATTCCAGCAAGGTTCCTTGCCCTGCACACACTGGATATCATAAATGTAGCCCCCCGATTTCTGGGGCGGGAAAGGGTGTGGTGTTGCCAATATCATGACAATGGCACCGCAGACACGCCTCCTGCCAGCAGTGCACCAGAATGCGTGGTACAGCAATGTCCTGCGTTCCAGTGCGGTGCAATCACAAAAAATAGTGCATGCACGATGAGCCCTAAAAGAGCATCATAACACAGATGAGGTCATCTCTCTGTATGTCCTTGTCAGCATATGTGTATGAAGGACACTTGATTGGGTCAAGTTTTTGAAGTGCTGCACCTCCGTCTTCCAGGCTGAATGTTGCTGTGTGGTGGCTAAAATCAAATTAAATTCAGGCATTTACACTAGATAACTTTAAAAAAATGGATTATATTTTCATGAATACATGTCTGCATTAATTGGTGGTGTTTTTATCTCTGCCTGGAGTGCACATTTTTCTTCTTTTTTAGTAATTTTTATCTAATCAGAAAAACAAATAATATAAAAGACCAGTTTCTAAGCATGAACACATTGATTATTAAATACATTGCCTGAAAACCATTATATGTCATCCTTACAGTTGAACTTTGTATAGTTTGATTTTCATAAGATAGGGTTTGATATTGTGCCAGATGTTTATTGTTATAAGAGATATATCCCTTGTCCCACTATAAGACTCCATGACATTATGACCAGCATCTTAAAGATTTCACAACAGGAGTACATAAATAATTGACCCCAGATTTGCATTGGTTCCAGAAAAGGCACATTTACATTCCAGTACAGGATTTTAAGATACCCAATGTGATTAGGGGAAAAAATTCCAGTTGGACATTTCATCATATGGCAACGGTAGACAGCTATATCTGGATAGGGATGAGTGAACCTGGCTGGGTTTGGTGTGCAGGGGGTTCTCTGAACCAAGAGGGAAGCCTGTAAACCCTGAACTTAGTGCCAAACCCCAATAAGGTTTATGAGAGCTATTTCTGGCCTCTTTCAAGCATAATAGGCAAGATATTGTTAAAAAAATGGCATGGGTAGCTGGGCACTTCCTTGGGGAACATGTACCAATGCAAAAAAGAATTAATTTGGCAGGGAGATGATCTTTTTTCATTGAAAATGCAAACATCTTTTAAATAACATCCTTGTATGATTTCTACATGCTGCACATTTTGTTACTGAGCAGCACAATGCAGTCATCTGAAAAAAATTTGAAAAAACTGTGTGGGGATCCTATTAATATTCCAGCTAGACCCTTATCCAAGCATGCAATCTAGGTGACCAGTAAAGTGAGGGCAGCATGCATGTAGTCCTATCTTCCTGAACCCCACCAGGCCATATGTCTTTCAACATAGGAGGTATCCTTGCAAGTGGGAACAGCCAAGCCTTCCCCTCTTTCAAGGCACTTATACCAATATTGAGGAAAAGGGCCTCTTCTCCACATCTAGGCCCCCTAAAGGGATGTGGACGTTTGTGAATAGGACTTATAGGAATCTAGAACCCCCTTTAAAATAAGAGGGCCCCCAAATATTCACCCCTTCCCAGAGGAATGATTAGTAACCCTTATTTTTTTTAAAACAAAACATAAAAAAGGCATTGAGCCCCCCTCACATTCATAAAATACCCTTATCCAGGCATGCAGCCTGGGTGGCCAGGAAAGGGGGAGGGGCAACAAGCCCCCTACTAAACAATACCACACCATCTGTCTAAAATATTGGGAGGGTAACTTGCAAATGGGGGAGGGGATAAGGGTCTCTTCCACACATCCTGCCACACAAAAAAAGATGTGAGCGTCAGAATCTCAAAATCCCCTTTAGTATAAAGGGGCCACCAGATATCCGCCCCAGGTGAATGAGTACTGTAAAAAAAACCTTTATTAGAAATAAATACATAATGCTCCCCTGATGTAAATCCAACGTCAACCACGTCCTTCAGCGGTGTATATCCACATCAGTCATGGTAACCTGCTAACTTTCAAATTATGCAGCGCCCCCAACATATAATGTGTTGAATGTCATAAATCCTAAATTTAATTAAATATAAATATAAAATAATTCTAATAAATAAATATAATATATATAAGTGATTCAGATAAATAA
>NW_017307280.1:205232-214376 GCF_000935625.1 Nanorana parkeri | reverse complement strand
CCCTCCCTCCCTCCCTGCCTGCCTGCCTCACCTTCCCACACACAGCTCCACAAACAGACACAGCAAGATCCGCTCGTAAATCCCCGAAATCACTCGTGGGCGAAGTAGGAGAGCCCGGTTACTGTAAAACCCTCCGTCTCGTGGAGAGCCCGTATGTGACGTCACAAACCCGGAAGTAGAGATGACGTTCGTGACCCGCCGACGTGAATCCCCTGTGAGCCGTGCCGACTTTAAAGGCACAGGCACCTCCTTCGGCCAGCCTTCAAACATATCTGATTATCTTTAAATGAAACATTTACATATAAAGGTATAAAACACATTATCCTTAATGCATTGAACGAAAATCATTTACAAACATTTTAATGACTCGTGTTTAAAACGAAAAATTGCATCTACTCATTGACTAATAAGGGTATAGATTACATTAACCCTAAAGTATATATACAATCATAGATGACTACTGCAACTCGCTTAATTAGTTAGGTTAACGGGAACCTATTTTTTTTCCTTGTTTCATGTAAGTGATACATTTTAAAGAGGAGGAGGTAGTATAACTATTCTTTATTTTAAAATAAAGAATAGTTATACCGGCTGCCTGAATATATGGTAACCGGCTGCCTGATTACATTGTCAGACACAAAGGGTCATCCTGTGAGTGTGTCAATGTTCATCCACTGCCACTCCCATTTCTAAGTTCCAGTCATCATTTGGAGGGTCAGATTCATACCTTCCGCCTCTAGGCCAACTGCCTTATGCTGTGCCCCCTCCTTTTTAAGTGATTGCCTAGCATTAATATTATACTGACACCATAACTACAGAAGGTACAGAAAAGCTAACAGAAACACTAGGTCTTTTTTATACATGGAAATGTGCTACTAAAAGTAAGAAACATGATAGGTGGTGATCATGACCTGTGCTGACTATGCAGAAATGTGCCCCTGGCCATTTGTGCAAAATAAAAAATGTAAACAAATGTATCCTTTTATTCTCCTTGTAAGGAAAATAGGTAAAGGGATAACTGGATTTATTTTTGCAATATCAACAGCTCCTTATTTTAGAATAACACCTTTATTTAAATGAGAAAGGTGTTCTTTTTAAATGTGTCACTGTATGTACTATGGCTTTAAAATGTAAGCACAGGAGTGTGCAGTTTCTGTTTTATCAGGACATTCCAGTAATTATTGTGCTGAGCCATTGTAAAGCTTGCTGTATGTTGCAGTAACAACATGTCACTTCTTCAGCACCTAGCAGGCATGCGGTACAGTATGTTAGATTAATTAAACAGAGCTTGCAGGGAAGTGAATTCTCAGTACTGTCAAGATTTCAATTTTATGTTAAATATTTTTTAAAGGCCAGACCCTTAAATCTCTGGGGCTACACCAAGCAGTGAGCTGTGAATTTAACCATAGGCTAACTGCTAATGATAAGGAAAAGAGCCCAGGTTGAAGCAATGTAATACAGTTATTGGATTAGGCCATCAATCACTCCATTCCCAGAGGAATAGGCAAAAGAGACAAAACAGAGAAAAGGGAAATTAGGAAAGGAATGCCTGACTGGAATACCATTCTATACCATCCTTATCATTTAGCTGGCTAGAATTTTGCAAGCATCATAATGAGATGCCAAGGATTTTATGTCTTTAAAGCCAAAGAATATATGCATATCCTAGAAACAACAGAAGAAAATGCCTTCATTAAAATAGCTGTATTACTCTTCATAGACATTATTGTTCCCATTGTCAGTATATCAACTGTACACTGTAAATTTATACAGAATGCCTACTTGCCCTGAGCCTTGATCATTGCAAATGTATTGGCCTTAAGGGGGTTCTGTGCACAATTCTGTTACATAGATTTAGAGTTATATCAGAAGATTTTGCTGATATAGATCCAAGTGAATGATGATGTCCCTTTATATAAGCAGTATACATTTTATCATCCTCCACTGTAATGTAAATGTAACTGAGGTAAATTGAGAGTTTAAAGTAGCCCTGTCTTTATAGCTGTACAAGACGTATTTGTGTTTGTGGCCAAAGTTTGCCAAACTCGGTGGAAACTATGTATGTTGAATTAACTACAGAAAGTCTTGTAACTCTTTAAACCAGCCACCCTGTTCCCTTTAAATTGGGGTTTTCTGCTAGATATGCCTACAAACATTCATAGATGGCCATACAAGCTGAAAAAATAAGTTGATGTATGTTTATTTTCCTCCTCTTTTGCTACCCACCTGCTACATAGAGTACTGGCTTATAAGTGTGTAATGGTTAGTAAATTATATGCTTGTTGAGAGGCACATTTAGTAATGTGTTGCATTATTATTTGCCTCACACTAGAAAGTAGCACAAAGATCTTTCCAACTGTTTTCATTCTCACTAAACAGACTAAGTAGTGTCAAGATACCGTGCACGGGTGTCCCCAAACCGCGTACAGGTATCTATATGGGAGGACCAAATGTGTGACCACAGCAGACAATGCTTATGAGCATATAGTTTATTCAACACACTGAAAACACTGGAGCGATTGAAGCTGCGACTGGGCCCTGGTGCTCCACCATTGTACTGAAATCATTAGCCTGTATTGTTTTAGAAAAAGTGTCACATGACAATAAACAAAAGGTATCCGTAACTGGTATCTGTGAGTACTTGGGCACGTCTGACTTTCATCGACTCCACCACGGGGGGGAATCATACCCAACCACGTCTATCCAGACTTATTTCGGGCATACGGACCCCCCTGATGCCGGGACCGCAGGCAAGATGGCCACGGATCGCACTGTTAAGCGCACACTTCTGCCACCGGAGGCCTCTCCTTCACTAGGAGACATCTCGCCCATGAGCACTACATCTTCCTTCTCTTCCTCGGCTGAGATGGTGCATGAGACGGCGGAGCACTCAACGAAGAGACCTGACCTTGAGCTGGAAGAGCTCCTACCGGCAACTGTGAGTACACGGGGAGGGACGTACCTCCGCTAGCATGGTCCGACTCAGACGCAGGCCCTCTTTCTGGCCTGGTAGACGATCAGCTTGTCGATACTCCCCATGTAGCACTACATCGAGCCCAAGAGGCCGAGGCCTGCTCCCCGTCCTTGAGCCCCTCATCTCCTGCACAGACTGCAAAGCCGCAGCGGCCTACTCGCTCCAGGGACTCCAGCCCGCCTATATTTTCCCAGGCTATGCAGAAAACTGCAGCAGGCCCCTTTTCAACCTCAAATGTTTTTTTTTTTTTTTTCTTAAAATTATACATTTTCTCAGTTTAAACATCTGATATTTTTTCTATTTTCTATTTTCAATAAAATATGGGTTTATTAGATTTGCAAATCACTGCCTTCTGCTTTTATATAGATTTTACAAAGTGTCCCAACCTTTTGGGAATTAGGGTTGTATATAGTAATGCAGATTTACCATAGCACACTTATGCTGATACAGAGCAATTGTGTTTAAAATGTTTGGATCCCAGTAAGAAAAAATGTTCAGTTGTGGGACACTATAACTGTTCCCCAGTGCTAGAAGCTGCCTTTGCCTAATTCCTGGAAGTAGTGTTTGGTTCAGGATATACAGTACGTGGCACTGTGTATAATGTTCCAGAAGTTGCTCTATTCCAGAGCACTACTATCTGTATTGAATGGAATGTTGTTTGGTGTGTATGCCGAAAATAATACAATTCACGGTTTTCTGTGAATCAAAATTAATAAACTGTATTGAAACATCTTGTGAAAGAGGCCCAGCAATGCTGCTGTATATTTATGGAGCACAATTAAATTGGCGATCTACCATGCTCTGCATATTAATTAAGCATAACAATGAAAACAATAAACTGGCACAACTGACAGTTAAGTGGTTTTCACAAAAGGTAGTTCAAAAGCAACTTTCTGAATGTAGAAAGGGCCTTGAAATTTCTAAAGAATACTATTTTTGAGAAATAACAGCCGGTCTGATACAGTAAGTATTTTCGCACAGTGAAATAAATGCAATGCCCAGGCATTAAAAAAAAAAACTGTTGCAAAGCCAGCTCATCCATAATTGACTGAATAGAGGGTGGGATATTACATTATGCTATGTGTTAATGGAATTCTCTAGTTAAAGAAAATTCCCAGCTGTTTTAGTTTTAACCCTTCACCCCCCTGGTGCTCAGCCAACAGCAGAATTTTCACCTTCAACTGTTTTTCACTGGGCCCAGTCACATTTAATGGATTTTCTAGAGTACTAGGATATCTGAATGGCAGGCCACATGACATTTTGTTTCTGTCAATTTACTGCAGGTGCATGCAGGATATTGTTCAGGGGTATGTACTCTAGTGAAAAATGGAGCGAGTATCTAATTGTCTCTTCAAAATATTGTTTGTATGTAATTTCTCTGCAGAAGAAAATGATAAACTACATTGAATAGCTGTGATTTTAGCACTCGTAAAATAAGCCAGTTAGTGAGGATCTGGTGGGAAAGTGCCAGTAAGGATTGAAGAGGTGACAGCCATGTTGTGACATCATTGCCCCTGCATTCACACAGGATGTTGTCACAGCATTAGAGTGTGTCAGCAATGCTGTCTGTACTCTGCACAGTGACAAAATTAAGCCATACTTACCCCTGACCAGCCAGTGCAGCCATTCTCATCATGCTGTAGTCGCTCTTTTGGCTGTTTGTTCAGACAGTTGTACAGTCAGTGGAATAGAAAGATGATTAACAGTGTGAATTTTGAAAAGGCAGTGCTTTGAGGACTCACTATGCCAGGTGTAATTTTCACTATAAGAGTAGCAGCAAGCACATATTAGCCTAAAATTGCCAGAGGTGGATCATTCTTCTTTTAGACTTCTTTACTGCTCATCATGGCTAGTTTTATACCAAATGGCCCTTTGGGATAAAATGCAATTAAAGCTTTATGTTGAAGTTCTGTATCACATGGTAGGGATGTTTCAAAACAACAATTGGGAAATGTGAAATGTGAAAAAGGACAAGGAAAGGACAGGTGTTTAAGCATCTACAACCCCCCTCCTCTTCTTCACCTGTGGTTGACACAGGAGCTATTTAGTAAATCACTATTGAGCTGATGTATTTAATGGACTTGCATTTTATTGATCTCAAACTAAACTTCTATATGAGGTGCCTAGACATGATTACATGTCAGATCTTAAAGTTACACTAAACTCAGGAGTTAAACCTTAAAAATGCAAAAAAAATTGTCTATTTGTGTATCACTCAGCTGTAGATCCTTAAATCATCTTTGAAATCATCTTTGAATTGGTGATGACACTGTCCTTCCTTCTGGAGGTTGGCTATTTTTTTCACCATGGTCCCTGTGTATGTGTTTAAGTAGCCACCAGTCGAAGCTCACTCCCATGATGTTTTGTGAGATTGTAATCCATCACAGAAATGAGTTTGGAGTGGTGGCTACTTTACAACACCCACAGGGACCATGGAGAACAAAAGTAGCCACCCTCCAGAAGGAAGGACAGTGTCAGCACCAATTCAGAGATGATTTGAGCATCTACAGCTAAGTGATACACAAATAGACAACATTTTGGTTAACAGGTAAGGTACTTGAATGCATTTTTTAAGGTTTAAGTGTCACTTTAATCCGGAATCTTTTAGGACCTATTCACATTTGTCTGTTTTTATGTAGCAAAACGTGTACATTTTGCCACATTAAGGTGCATTGCAAGTAAAAATCCCATTATGTTTTGTGCGGCTGGTTCACATCTATGTGATGCAGTTTAGTGTAGAAGGGAAAGCTATATGGGCCCATTCATAACTATACATACGCAAACACAGCACTGTTAATCCAGCTTTATTCCTCCTTTCTTAAAAAAATATATTTTAAGAATGTCATATATGACATTTGTTTTCAAATATAATATATATACAATATATATAGATCATTGAGTTTTATTCCATAGTCTTACGTAGTTATTTAGTTTCACAACCAGCTTAGCACCTAATCTAGTTGCTTGCTTGCCTTTAAATTGACTGATTCTGTGTCAATTATCACTTCTAGTAACAGTTATTGTAAGTGATTCTTTGTGATATCACTTCTGTGGGATATTTTATGGAATTCTCTGAAGTTGTTAAACAGTTGTTAAATCAATATTTTTATAAATGAGCACAAAGGTGAAGACTACTTGGAGATTTTTTTTTACCAGAAGTGTTACCGGAGGTGTTAACTAAAAAGACTCAAGTTAGACTTCTTATGTGTGCTCCAAAGTATATCTAAAACTAAGAGCAAAACATTTTATATTTAGCAGTTTACCAGCCTGTGATGTGGTAGTGGCATTTGTTTTCTTTTTTTAAGACTTTTTGCTTGCTGATCCTGCCATGCTTCCTGGCTTAGGATGACACCCAAGGGTTGTCACTCTAGTCTGCTCTCCTTATTTGGACTACAGACACCTCCCTCTCTCCAACCCTGACTAAACTGAAGAGAGAAGCTGATTGGGCAACTGCTACAGATTCTATCTGTTCCGATTTTGATAAATCCCCCGCTATAGAGTTAATCTTCCACCTGACTTGAATATTTAAAATAAACACTGTTAAATTACTTATCTGTCTAACAATCTATTCCTTATCAGAGGCTACATAATTTTGAGAAATCTACAGAGATTTGTCTCGGGTGGAAAGGAAATTTGTTGTATAAAGAATGCTTAGAAAAAAAAATCTATAACATACACGTACACGTACAGTTTTCAACTTTTGTCAGCTTTAGGCAGTGTATTTTCAACAATGCTTTAGCCTTGATTTATCTCGTTGCCATGACTGCAATAAAAAAGGAACTATTATGAAGCTTTTATTATGGCAATGTTATATATTTGCATTTACAGAGTGATTACAAATACAAAGCCCTATAATTACACGCTTGCTCTTTTTTGATTGTTTTTTCATGGAGCATATAGTATATTTTTCATTAAATGTCTATCTTTCACATGCTATCTGTCTCCAACTTTAAAAAAAGGTCTGCTGTGTATATTGGTAGGGGCGTAATACCAAATGTCTTCTGCTTTCTAAATTAGTACTCATTCATTGATTAATGTTGTTAATCAATGTACATAAAAACCCCCAAAACAAACTGTTGATTCTGCCTGAAATCTTATGAGCTGATTACCTCCTGAGCACAAGGAAGAATAATGGAGACTTGGGGGGGGGGGGGGGGGGTAGAGGGGGGGGGGGGGCCTGAAGGGTAAGGATGAGGGGGGGGGGGGGGTTCATGAGGAGAGGCGGTGGAGCTGAGATGTACTTAGGATTTCAGAGCAAAAAAGACAATGGGGGGAATTTATCAATGTTATCACATCAGATTCTTTTAAACCATCCCATCCCTTATTTCTAGTGTGCATGGTGAAGGATTTATTATCCTAGTTTACTTTTCATTGTCTCAAAATGTATGCCAAATTGTCTCTATATTGTCCCGATCAAAAACTATCTATAAATTGTCTCTAAATTGTCCCAAGTGTTTTGGGCACCTCCTGGATGAGAGCTGAATAGCCTTGAAATGCTTAGCTGTCTTGAGGATGTGAAGCTGAATATTCTTTATGGTACTTTAAGAATTGCTCAGGGGGACTTCTAGAATATGCGTTGGTTTGGAGGTCTTTTAATGGTGCGAATACTGGATGCAAATACTGTGCTGTTGAGACATTATGCAAAATATTGCAAAACATGAGCAGTGAGCTACAAACATTAATATTTCACAAGAACACTTAAAAAATGCATACAAGGAGAGAAAACTTTGTGGTTAGTTGGTATGAGATTTTGGTCTATGCTACTAAAAATATTGTAGCAAACGCGTTCACAAGTTCCCCCTATGTGTCATCAGCTCAAAAAGTTAGGAGCACATTATGTTTCTGGCACACCAATGGCTTTTTTTTAACGTGCAGCACATTTGAAGAGATAAAACATTGGGAAATGTGAATGTATTGCAAACAAATACTGTGTTTTTTGTTTTTTTTGTTTTTCTGTGTTTGTTTTTTGTTTTATTCATGCCATGACATGCACGTTAAATGTGATCATTGGCAGAATGCACCATGATGACCCTATATTCTTATTTAGTTCATTTCTATAAAACAGCAAATTATAGCAACTGGATTTCAGTTCACTGAATTCAAATCAGTGAAACATTAATTCTAAGTGGTTGTCATAGGTGCTACATTTTGCACATTGCCCTTTGCATTGCTAAATAAGCCTTAAAAGCCGCAAGTTTTAATGTTGCTTCTGTATCTATATCGCCTTTAACCTTCAGCACTCACAGTATTGTAAGTAGCTGTTTATTCAAATATTATAGGAAATCCAAGGACAATTCCTTTTTCTAATAGTCTCAGAACATCTTTGTATGACAGGAAGCAATATTTGATTTACAGTACATTCATGTTTCCTGAATCAGTGCCAGTGAGGAATTACAGAAAATAGCACAGATGGTACACATGCATTCCCGTGTACAGATGAGAAAAATTACATAGAAAGGTTATGGAATTTTTGTAGAACATGTTGTCAATTCTAGTACAATAATGCATAGGTCTTCAGTGCAGTTATCGTCTTCAAGAACCCATCAGATACCAAGATATTATGGTAGTGAGAGAGAGAAAAAAAAATCTTGGCGTAATTTAAAAGCTTGACATGAAAATGTATTCCATCAGTCTTAACAAACACATTTAATATCTCTCCATCTTCTGTACCAACTAAAATAATGACACCTGCTATTTCTAAAAGTAGTTTCTCTTAAACTAGGCTTACTGTAAGTGGATAGTTTACTTGATCGTAGTTTACAAAATACATAACAAATTTCACCAGTTTAATCTCATTTTTAGAAAAAGAATCACAGCCTTTTCTATACAATTCTTTCTTTAAGCTACTTTATAATAGAATCTTGCTGTTTTTCAAGCAACTAAATATTGACAATCATGCTCTGGAAGGAAAGGTTAAGCTTTTTGAATTAACATAGCCTAAATCTCTCATTTGATGTGGGTGACCCTTTTGGAAACAATTTTACTAGGCAAACGTTTCCTTTTGAATTTTTTAAATTTAACAATAGTGTTTGTCTATCGTAGTATAATAAAGTAACCCACAATATCACATAGGCTAAGGTGTGACACATTATTTATTGAAACAACTCAAACACCATTCAATCCCTAAATGAATGTATCCACACCGATGTATGTAATTGATATATATATAT
>NW_017307280.1:178615-205220 GCF_000935625.1 Nanorana parkeri | reverse complement strand
TATATATATATATATATATATATATATATATATATATATATATATATATATACATATATAAATTCTTTTTTTGTATTTTGCAAATCAATAAATACAAACTACATAAGCAAGACACTCACAAGTGGCATCCCTCCCACAATACACATAGTATTAAAACCAATTAAATTACCCCAAATACTAAATCTTAAATCACTAGTCATTAATATGCCTAATATCTCCCTTCTAGTTGGAAAGCTCACATGAAGCCATGTACTGATATGACCTAGATCGCAATAATCTCAGCATGTCAGCAGCATAAAATATATCTAAAATGTATATAAACATATCATGTGCTAAGTGCAGATAAGTGCTAACAAGTTGCTGGATCACATGAGCTGCTCTATAGTTGTATCAGGAAATTGATAAATATTCAGAAGCAATATATGCAGATAAGACCTGTACAGAAGGGTCACTGAAAATGCTTGGAGATTGAGAAAGGGCTGGTGTCAAAGGCTTGATGTATTTTAGGCCAACGCTACTTTGTCAGGAGCGGGTTGTTGCTTAGGTTGTTAGGGGTGAGTCAGGATAATGTACCTTTCAGCCACCATTGGCACTACTTGTTGAGACTGAGTCATATTTTTAGACTTAAACTTGCAGTTTGTTTCCCAGGGTTAGAAATGAACAAACAGTTTGGTGGGTAGTATATTTTTTTAAACTTTTAAGATAACCCTTATCCTTCTGGAAGAACTCTGCTCAAAGGGTACTTTTGATCAGTACATAGGGTCTATTCACTCAGCTGCTGTAGGTAGCTGAGTGAATGACCGACCTGAAGCGAAGTGAGCCGAACGCTGTTCGGCTATTCACTTCAGGCTGGTACGGCTGATTTCAGCCGTACATCGGCTGAAATAACCCGTACATCGGGTGGCTTCGCGCTGAGCGGCATTCGGCTTGGCTGTTCTACTCGGTCCCTCCGTGGGACCCAGCAGAACAGAAAAAATGTTTAAAAAGTACAAAAAAATAAATAGAAAATGATTGTGTGGAGCTAGCAGTGACAGCTAGCTCTGCCCAACTGTTTTCTATTGGCCGACGGTTCTGCAGCCGTCAAAAAAACGGAAAAAAAAACATTTTCACCATAGGAATGCATTGCTAGATTCCTATTGGCTATTTCAGTTTGCAATAGCAAACTAGCTATTGCACCCACCCTCTGCTGCTGTCAATCACTAGTGGGGACCTGATGGAGAACTGCAGCAGTGGGCGGGTGCTATAGCTAGTTTGCTATTGGCTATTGCAAATTGAAATAGCCAATAGGAATCTAGCGAGGCATTCCAATGGTGAATTTTTTTTTATTCTGACGCCAGCCATCAGCTCCGTGTCAGAATAAAAAGAAAAAGCAGTGTTTCTCTCCCCTGGGCGGCCGGGAGCGTTTGGGAGAGTTAGGCTGTCTGGAGATCAGTGTCCCTCTGCAAGTGCCTGGAGGCAGCCATAAGATCACGGCTCGCTCCGCTCAGCTGTCAGAAGCAGGCTGTCGGCCGGCCATTGGCCGGTCGCTCGGCCAGCTTCGGCTTTCACCTCGGCTCAATCGAGCCGAAGCATATGCCTTCGGCTCGACTAAGCCGCCCGGCCGACTTCGGGAGCTGTACGGGCTATAGAGAATAGCCCGTACAGCAACCCTTTGGTTCTACTGAACCGAAGGGGTCCTGGGGCCGAAGCTAGCCGAAGGATCAGCTGAAGCTACGGCTAGATCCTTCGGCTGCTTCGTGAATAGACCCCATAGTGTTTTGGCCTTCTTAATCTCTGACCTCCAAACAGAGAAAGGGAAAACCAGCCAGCAGGCCCTATATAAGTAAAAGGGATAGGATTTTTAGCTTCCTATTATCACCAAGACCCAATTAACCAACTGTCATAATTATATAATGACACATTGAATTATCTTATTTACTTCTGGGGGATTGGGATAAACAGAAGTCTTTGCAGCTATTTAGATACTCAAGATTCTATCCAGCCTGGGAACTGTTTTGCTCGTGTTTGACTGAAGACTTATAACAAGGTAGACAATCCTTTAAATTTAGATTCCTGTTGCTGAAAATAAAGTCTTTAATGTTTTTTTCCTTCATGCTAATTACTGTCAGTAGAGGAGTAGTATAATTAAAATGTAACTTGTATAATTATATCGGGGATATCTTTAAAAAATTGTGTGGGTGTCAGTAGAGACATTTTGACAACATATTCATGTACAGTATGTGGAAAAATATACTTCCAGTTGAACTCCTTAAAATACAGAGAATATTAGAGTTTTAAATGGTTAATACAAATATTTATTACAAAAATTAAATTGGAAATTTACCAAAACATCCGTGTTCTCATTCTCAACACTTAGGTGCTGATTTACCATAGACAAATAGGCTATTCACATTGCAAGGAAATTTTCCCCTAGCTCAGTAATGAGGTAAAGCACTACTGACTTCCATCATTCTATAATGTGCAAGCAAAAATACAGGGTTTTTTTACTTCCCTTGCCCATGATTGTGTATTTTTTTGCAAAGTGAAATGTCTAAGCTAAGGGAACATTCCATTGCAAATTGTGTGTAAGTGTGTCACACCTACACCTGGTGAGGACTCCAGTTTCTGATATGGAGAACACAATTTTTTTTTCTTGTTTCAGAATCTGAATCTTAGGTCCATATCTTACCTTGTAGCTAGATCTCATTAATGACTGATGCTCAGGGCTCTCTCTCTGCTGTGAATGCCTGCTGCTGGGTGAAAAGGCAGACTGCCTTTTTGTTTAGAGTGGAACACATTAGGGGGCACCCTGTTGTCAAGAA
Organism: Nanorana parkeri; assembly: GCF_000935625.1. NCBI lineage: Eukaryota > Metazoa > Chordata > Amphibia > Anura > Dicroglossidae > Nanorana > Nanorana parkeri. The sequence goes on along the minus strand of NW_017307280.1, from coordinate 202,419 downwards.
CTGACATAAATTTAGTTGGTGGGACAGACAAGCAGATGTTTCCTATGTTTTATGCTATGAACATGCTGCACAAAGCCCTCCTGTGTTAAAACTGTGTTTGTTTGCTCCCCTGTTTAATAAAAGTGCAGGGCAAACCTGCCTGGACTATTCCTGGGTGTCCCTGTTTCGTGTAAGCTGTATTGCCTTCTGCATTCTGAAGGTCATCCCTGTAGTACTGATCGCTCCTGTATAATTAAAACATAGGGATTAGAGTAATGATATTATATACATGTATACAAACAGATTTAGATCATAATCTTGGTTTAGACTCTCTGGATGTATTGCCCTCAGCCTGTTTTTCCACCACTAATATCCCCCTTTCTATTCCTAGGAATCAGTACAACGGGAATGACCTTCAGGAAGTGCCTTCTTTTTCTGGTTTATTATGTTGTTGATATTGAATATGTTCTCTCAGTGGCTTTCATGTCTAATTGGTTTGCTGCTTTACAATTGATGGGTTCTCAATATGGTGTGTATTGGGTAGACTCTATGGACTCAAATTTGTTATTAGGGGTATTGCTGTTGGAGGTGTTTGTTATGCTGGGTTGGTGTGCCTTCCATTTCTGGATAGTATTTAGGTGGGGTATTATAATGGCTAATTACACATGCACCTGAGAAAAAGCAATTTATATGGATTAATACAGCAGCACTAAAAGAATCAGCAAGAAACAGGGGAGTGTGGTGACTACTTTGGATGAATAGGTGCATGTCTGACTTTGTAGGAGCATGAATATCTTCATTTTCAAGCCTGCTATGTTGGTTGACTGTGCTTCTTTAGTTGGATAGAGTATGTGTTTGCCTACTTTGTCCTGTGTCAGAAGACAGCTACTCCATTAGAGTTTTATTGGATGTATGTTACTGTTTGAAACCTTTACAACCTGATCATAGCCTGGAAAACGATACCCTTTTTAGGGGCCTCTCAATTCGTCATTCAGCATTAATGCCATTTGCATGTTTGTTTTCCAGTTAAACTCTAAAGGGTGCACCAATGAAGATAAATTATAATTTAAAATGATGATAAAGCATATACAATTGTAAAAAAAAACTCTTTCCATGTAAAATGTACTCTACAAATGCACACTTACTAGTAATACACAAAAGATTCCCTTTACTCATTTAAAAGCAGTGAATTCTATTTGCAAAACTAGAATTGCAAAGTAAAGTTTGACTTATGTAAGAACACCTCCTCTTTTCATCTTTATCTTTCAGTCTTTATTTTAATATCTACATCAGTTATCAGATGAATTTCCTTATAATTCCATTCATTTTCAAGCTGTCATTTTTTTTTACCAATTGAGGTTTGGGAATAAAGCAAGTTGCTAACTTCTACAGAACATTCTAATAATCTGCATTTCCATCAAAAGAGTTATGATATCTCATCTTTTTAGAACAATTCTCTTCTGAGAAAAAGTAGTCTGTAGAAGACTTATTTTCCTTTAGAGGAAGCGAAAAAAAACATTTCTGTATTGTAAGTGATTTTACTGATGATTTCTGTAGAGTGGAGGATATGATGAATAGGGTAGTGACTGTGACAGTAATATTGGATTTTATTCAGTGTTCAATTTTCCTTAACATTACTTTAACTGGACACCTACCATCTAGTGTAACCTTTCTTTATCATTATATAGTTTTACATGGTGTTCCGAGATCTGTCTTACCTTTGGATTTTAGTCCATTGTAGACAGCAATCCAACCACAGCATGTGCTGAAATATGCAATTATTAAACTAATCTTTAAGAACATTTTGTATTGTTTTTCTAAAATTCATATACTGTACTGTTATTTTGCTACTTGGCATATTCTGATACAGTGCACCAAAATCAAAATGTTGTAGTTATCAATAAATGATTGTGGGCTAACTCACCCACTCACTACAGAGGTTAGACCACTCCATTTCCCAGATGATAACCTATTTTTAATGTATCCTCCTTAAACTTAACCTTTCAGTAACGTTATTAGTCTTCATGAATACATTTCTAACAAATCACAATGCATACCAACAATATATGTTTTTTAAAAAAGCTCAATCTTTTATCTTTAAGAAGCACTCCTTCAGCGCTAGTCAAGTGACTTTGCCTAGGCTGAGATGATGTCATCAATCTACTGCAAGCAGGAGGAGGCAATTCATCAGTCTCCTCTCCCTCAGTGATCACACTGCAACATTGTAACTTTATTAAGCGACAAGATGAGAGGTTGCAGCAGGGGCTGATATGCTTTAGATTTTTATGAAGACAACCAGGCATTTCACACGCACCAAAATTTACATGATTGTGTCATCTCTGCGCCTTCATCTTAGTCTAGCAAGTAGATACTGACCCTGGATGATGCTTGAACATGCTTTAGGAAAGAGGAACAGATAAGGTGAGTACTAAAATGTTATACACATTACTTCCCATGCAGGCACTTAAAAAAATCTGATGTTTAGTCCGCTTTAATATATAATGAATTAGAACTTCAACAGAGGAAGTAATACTTCATCATAATTGCCGAACAATTAGGTCATCTGTGGAAATCATATGCAGAGATCTTTCTGACGGAGATCAACAAATATAAAGATGAAGTGGGTCATTCAATAGATATTTTTTTTAACTTTCTAGCTAAAACCAGATTCACTTGTGGGAAGACTGACTCTGCAAAGTTAAAATTGGCACCTAATTATGTATTGACAATTGTAGCATCACTCCTTCCACCCAGCCTGCTGCATCAGTAATAACAACAGCTAGGGAACCAGCTGGAGTCAATTACCTGAAGCACTTTTTAATCAAAATAAATTCAGTATCTTAGCCCACAGCTGCTATTTTCCCATGTGAGTAAGGAGGGAAAAGTACCTTGTTACATAATCTGCACTGCAATGTTCCCTAGTGTTTACCCAGGTATATCTGGATGAAAGAGGCTGGACTTACCATGAAAGTGGGGCTTGGATCAACAGCAAGGGAAGCACCTTTAGGGTCTCTCCAGATCATATCTCAGGAGCATTGTTTCTTGTTACAAAGTGTTAGTGCTTGTGATATTCCCTCACTAATGAGTTTTTTTGTTGTTTTTGTAGTTATAACGTTTGCTATGTACAAAAACCTATACATTCTCTCTACTACTTATAGTATTGTTCTGAGCTTGTCCCAAAACCTCCGGCTAATCTGTAACTCATTTTTATCACACTGCTATAGCAATCTGTCATAAAATTAGTCCAGTCGACATTTAAAAGGTACACAATGTATAAACCTCTAATTTATCTTAATGCATCTTGTGAAAAAAGTTACTCAAGATTTATCATTCAAGATTTTCAACTAGTGGAAGAGATGATAAATGAAAGATGTTAAAATGTAATAAAGTTTTGATTAAGAAGTAATCCCATTAATATTTTAGTGTGATGGCAGCAATAGGGTTTGGAAAGAGTACATATTTCCTTTTTTAAATTAACTTGAAGTCTTGTCTAACAGACTCATGTGGATTGACATAGTGTTTTCTACGGAGTTGAGGTTTAAATGAATCTTACCAAATTTGTTCTGGGTTTGTCATTAGTTATTGTTAAAAGTAATGTATAGTGTGTTTCATATATTTTATATGTATTATGTTCAGAAGTAAAAATATACAATTTTTATTTTTTATTTTTTTGTTAGCCAAGTAAATATGCATATAGATATATTTATATTTATCCTTCGCAGCCAGCAGGTGGCAAGTTTAAGTCTGGTAGTCTAGGTTTTCAGATAGCTGGCTTACTGCAGTGCTATGAATAGATTACACACAAGGCTGAACAAGGCAACTGAGTGCTCGAAGGAGTGAGTTAATTTTAAAGTAATTTTTCCATATTTTTCTCTTTATGTATGTAATATGTTCATGAATATAACATTATGGACACTTTGTTTGGTCCGATAACTATGAAACATTGCATATAAACATTTCATATTTATCTTTTTAGGCCAGAAGCTGTATTTGTGATTTGTGGCATTTCGGGCATGTGGTGAATACAGACCTAAATAGCAGGGTTTACACATACATGGAGCATAATGAGTAAGCTAAAGGACTTAGAAGAGAGACATCTCACTCTCCAAGTAGACATAGCAAGGTGTGGAATTTCAGTCCTCCGGAGCTGTCATGAAGTGCATAGGGATTGCTGGGCTTTCTTATTAGTCAACCTAGCTTTTTTAAATTAAAAAGGAAAGAAACACTTGAGATACATTGTATCCATCTGAGAACTGTTGCACTACAGTAACCTAACCAAAACAACTTAGGACATAAGTTCCTAAAGGACTTCCTTTCTGTGGGACTTTAAAGCAACCTTTCTCCCTATGATCCCGGCTTATATTTTTTCATCATCCATGGTTTCTCTGCAACACTAATGGAATTTCTTCCTCCTTTGTGTTACCTTTTTCCCTAGTTCATATATCCTATGCTGACCTATTTTTGCCATGTGTGTGTGGGGCCCATTGCTGTGAGAGAAAGTGTGAATGAATAGCTTTAGACAAACGTTTGTCGGTTTTTACGATTTTCAAGGAAGACAAAATAATGGTGCTGTTCAAACAATTTTAAAAGTTATAATAAAAAAAAATGTTTATACTTTCATAAACGTCCCAGTCTTTGGTGGTAACAATCTTTTCCCAGTGATCCTTTATCACTGGGTACTGTCTCTTTTTTTGCTAGTTAATATTATGTTACAAGACTGAGTAGACAGCATTATATGTAAATCACGGATGTGGGTTAAACTTTTATGGTTTTTGATCTCCAGAATACCGCTTCCAAATGTTTCTCAAGCTATGTACAGCACCCTGCCAGCCCCTTCCAGCAGCCATGATCTGCCTGCACTCCATAGAGAAGCGTACAGAAAGGTTATGTTTAGTAATGTCATTAATATGTTGATGAATGGGGAAAGAGGGAACCAGGGAAGGCAAAATATTAGCAGATTAAAGTTTAGCTTTAAGGTACCTAACAGGATTAGGTAGGGAAGTGAAATCATTAGCTTTGTTAACATAATGTTTTATCCAAGCTGCTCCAGGATACTTGTAATGTGTTAACAAATATCCATTGTGTCAAATTACACATATTCTTGTTTTATGCACTGCCAAGAGAGAAGCACAGACAGCTACTGTTGCCTGTACATCATTTGGTTTCTAATTCCCCTCAATTTACTTTGATCTTTACATCTCAACTGCAGAAAAATATAAAAAGACATACAATGATGTACTGCAATGGTGTATACATTAATACATTTTTTTTTTTTTACACAAAAAAAAGTATCTTAGTTTGACTTGGTATCAGTCCCTGTACAGAAGAGCTCAGAATGGGAGAGGAAGAAGCAGCACAAGAAGCCAATTAGTGCTGACAAGAAACATGCTGGTAGGAGGAAAAATCAGAATGACAGAGCGATAAAGTGACATTAAACTCAGGATTTAAATTAGAAAATGCATTCAAGTACTTTAACTATTAACGCAAATGTAGTTAATTTGTGTATCTCTCGGCTGTAGATTCTCAAATCATCTCTGAATTTGTGTTTACACTGTCCTTCCTTCTGGAGGGTGGCTACTGTTGTTCCCCATTGGTCCCTGTGTGTCCTGTAAAGTAGCCACCACTCCAACCTCACTCCCGGGATGGACTACAATCTCACGTTTATTTTTCTCATTTGTATTGGGATTGTAGTCCATCAGGGGAGCGAGCTTGGGGCGGTGACTACTTTACAACACACACAGGCACCATGGGGAAAAAAGTTGAGTGATGCACAAATAAGACACGTTTTTCTTAATAGTTAAGGTACGTGAATGCATTTTTAAGGTTTAGCTCCTGAGTTTAGTGTCACTTAAGCTCATCACTCTCCTGCTTCTCCTTCACTTTCCAGTCACATGCTGGGGGCGGGTCCATGACAGCCTGAATTCAAAGGAAAGGATATGTATTTTCTCACTGTAAAGAACCATTTCCATTTTTTACAGTTCATATTTTTGTATACGGAGTTCAGAGAGTGCCCTCTTGTCTTTTCAACAGGGATTCATTAGCACAGTTTAATTCAAGAAAGTAATCAGAAAACATTTTTTAATTCCCAGTAGAGAGTAAATATACAAATGTTAGAGTATCCTTGACATCTTAATGTGATCTTCCTAATATTTGAGCATTCGTACAGATGTTATAGCATGCTTTTGAGCACATTTTAGGCTTGCACATGTTAAAATTATTTTTAGCCAATGGAAAGCTAGTTACTAGGAGAGAAAATGCTTGAAAACGCATGTTACGCATCTTTTTTACACATTTTTTAGGCACTCCCATTGAAGTCTATTGATGCCAAAAAAGTTCATGTATTTTTTGAGAGGTGAGCTGCAAGCAAAGCCATGTTCAGGTGTGAACAAGCCCACTTGAATATAATGATAATCCTGTTCTGGAGCATTAAAGCGCTTCTGGTGAATCTTCAAATCACACTTTAAATCACTTAGGTGTCAACGTGTGGAATCAGTTCCCAATATTAACCTCTTTTAGTTCTCTGATGATGTGTTTAACAACAACATTTTTCTCAGGCGGTGGTATTGATAATACATTTTTTAATTTAATGTTATTACTAGGTCTATTTAAAGGAGGGGGGGTGTTTCAGCAAAAGTTCACAGATTCATAAACTGCATTCAAATAATAACACTAGCTTCCATGGATTATTTTCTTAGCAATTAATTATGCCAGCTACTGCAAGCTCACCTACCAGGCTGAACCATGATATTATGTTCTGTCCCCAAAACATTATCCCAAACATTTAATATATTCCAAGAGCTCTGCATAGCACATTGTATCATTAAACTGCTGTGTTATCTAGTAATTGTTTAAACATAATGCCACTGTATTATCAAAAGGAAAGGTGAATTAATGGCATTTGCAAATGTCAGAGATTATCTTAACACGTTTATTACAGTTTCTAAAAGTTGGTCCAGGGCATTCTATTACAATTATTTCCACCAAAATTGGTTATCTGAAGAAATTGCTAATTATCTGCATATGACAGCAGCAGAATACTGTTAACAAGTTGCTTGAAATGTACAGTTTGCGGAAGCCACCTACAGGACAGAGCTGGAAATAGCACAAAATCTATAAAACTTGATCAGACAAGCTCTGTCAGTTTACATAGTTCCATCTTTATGGACCAGATGGCATGCTGTAACATTGCTGGGTTGATTGTTGATTTTTACTATGGCTATTTGTAAAAGTGCTTGACTTGACGATGGTTTATGTTGTTAGCTTTATGTGCATGTTGTTTTCATTCACTTATACATGGGGTAACCTTGTTTATCTTAGGATGGCCATACACAGCCCAGTAAATTTAAGCAATGTGCCGGGGCACAGCTTGTGACGGTCGGGTTGTGCAGAATTTTAAAAAAGTGATTACGATCACTTCCCAATGTCTAGAATAGAGTTTGTTTGTGAGATTAAACTGAGATTCACTAACGATGGTTAAGGTATAGGGTTGGCTATAGGTGGTGGAATATGTACCTTTTAAAGCACGAAATGAAAGATCTAACCATTCTCCTAGTGAGCACAATGCTATTAGAACCATTGGAGATGATTTACTAAAGGCAAATAGGCTGTTCACTTTCACTTAGCTTAGTGAATGTGGCTTCACTTTGCAAAGAATGTCCAATCACGTGCCTAGAGCATTAAAAAACAGTATTTTTGCTTGGAAATTATTGGATGAGAGCTTCACCTCATTCACTAGCTAAGGTAAAATTCCCATGCAAAGTGAACAGCCTAGAGCAGTATCAATGTGTCTTTTTCTTCTGACATAGGCACTAGACATGTGCGATTCATTTCTTTCCGAATCTAAATTCGCACCAAATTTCGTAAATTCGTGGATTTGGAGCATCCAAATTTCCGAAATGTACCATGTCCGAATTTATCCGAAAGCATCCGAATCCGAAATTCCGGATCCGAAAAAAATTGAGAAAAGGATTTTAATGTCCCTTTCACCCCTTCATGACTGAGGCCCTTTTTTCAATTTTTGCACCCATGTTATATTCCACATTTTAGGCCTGAAAATGACGTAAAACCCCCCAACATTATATATTTTCTGAATGCCAAGACCCTATAGAATAAAATGGTGTCCGGCGGGGGGGGGCGGCCCCTTCTTCGGGACGCAGAAGCGATCTGGCGACAGGTAAGTCGCCAGGATCGCTTCTGTTGTAAAGCCGACAGTCGGCTCTACAAGTTTAAACAGAGTCCCGGCGGCAAAAGTCGCCGGGAGTCTGTTTAAACAGCCCCGGTGCTGGCGACGTACACTGTACGTCGTCAGTCACGAAGGGGTTAATAGTGAAGACTAGAGCACAGCAACCAGAAATTTCAACTGTGCCAATTCTGCTATGTACGTGCGTACGAACATTCGTCCGTTCGTGCAAAACCCAAATTTCGGAAATTCAGCCGAATTACGAATCCGATCCGAATTACGAATCCGAAACTCAAAACGAAACACATACAAGACCCAATTTCGGAAATACGAAATAAATAATCTCCTAAACGAAACAATTTTTTTGCGGCTCCATATGTCTAATATGCACCTTTTCTTTTCTTTGATTTCATTATAAGGTTTGTCATACTTAGTCCTTGCAAGTGGTGCACCTTACATCACTTGTAAGGATTTGGCCTTATAGGGCTTCTCAGAAAGCCAATAATAGACTGTACGGACTGTCAGAAGTGCTTGTGATAAGAGGGTAGGGATTTTACCTTATAGGACTTTCTGGGTAGCCTGTAATAAGCACTCCTGAGTGACAGAGGTGCATGTGATCTGAGGGTAAGAATTTGGCTTTATAGGGCTCTGAGAGTCTGTAATGTAGCCTCCTGACTGTTAGAGGTGATTGTGGTGAGTGGCAAAAATTTGACCCTATTGGTCTTCTCTGGAAAACCATAATGTGCTCTCCTGATTATCAAAGCTGCTTGTTATTTCATTCAGAGATTTATTGGAAATTGTCTGTAGAAGGTGGTAGCAATTATTTTCTATAGAGAACAGGTCATAAGTATTTTTCTGCAATTACATCATTCATGCCTGTTCAAACGATGATTGAAGCAGATCCTGGTGGTATGGAGATGTATTAAATTATTGAACGTTGTGCCTCTAATTCTTAGTGAAACATCTATCATCTATTTATATATGACAGGACTTCAACCTTGAGCAGAGATTAGGGGATTATTCACTAAAGAGGCTAAAAATTTTGTAGAACGTTCGGCTAATCCTTCTGCTCACTTTGCCTGCAGCAACTCTCCGGTTCAGCCAAACCGAAGGGCTGCTGTATGCACTATTCTCAATATTGCGTACAGCAGCCAAAGTAAACAGCCCTGGAAAAGCACCTTGTCCCAATGCCATTGAGGACAAGGGCCTCTTCCCCACACCCTTGGCCCAGTAGTTGTGGGGGTCTGCGGGCACAGGGACTCGACTGCGTGCGCCCTTTCATAAAGGGTGCCACCCCCCTTGAATGAGTAAGAAGTAGTTGTTACCCCTATACCCTAAACACCAAAAAGTGATTAAAATAGTAAATCAAAACATGACACCTTGAAAAAGTTGTTTAATTGAACAAAAAAGTATTTTTTTTGACAAGTACTTTATTATTAAAAGAACCCATACAATTGTCCAACGATGCAATCCAAAGGTCAATCATGTCGTCCAGCAATGTAGGTCCTCATCAATCATGCTGAACAATTCTCACCATCTTGGCGAAATAAAAAAAATTCTGCTGGCCACCAACCCATCCGCTACCGACGAACTCCCGCCACAAAATGACAGCTCCGGGCAGAATGTAAACAAATGGGGGGAGCGAGTCGTGACATCATACTGTGCGTCAGCTAGGATTTATTGTATTGTACATTAACACTGAAGGCTTGCTGACAGAAAATGAGAGCAGAGTAAGAAATGTATCATTATGGTGGAAGAAATTAATAGTTTTTTTTCTCGCCTTCCTGCTTAAGGGTATGTTCAAACCTTGACCTTTGAGCTGTGTTTTTCTGCACAACATTGTGTATATGGGGAACAATTTCATGAACATTTTATATGAAGGGCCACAGCTGTGGCTTGAATGATGTTCTGTTTAAATCATAATCCAAAATAAAGGACATGAGGATGTTGTTTTTAGTTGGGTTTGATGCTGATTAATCAGTATATTTATAACTTTTTGGAGACATTTTTGAAAAATGGTATGTTGCACCAGTATCAAGTTTTTATTTTTACTCTCCTGTTTTTGTGATTTACATAAACACTATAATGGGCACCAAATTATTTTTTAATGGTGACCAATGCAATAATATATATTTAAAATACTTGTCTACATGCAAGGGTACTGAATTTAATAGGCTTTTTTTTTACATGGTGGTTTTTGACATGTTTGCTGCACAGCTCTTGCACCTAATTAGGCCAATAAAATCTTAACCCTTGCAGTGGGGCTACACCTGCACTGCAAGTGTTAAGTGCTCATTTTGTCTGGGAAGCTAAAATAACACAGATATACTCACCCAAACCACATTCTGGCTAGTTCCTAGACTGGTCCCTTCAGCCTCGCTCCCCCTCCACTCCAACGGTCTAAGGTCCAACATGCCATTGTTGGAGTAGAAGAGGGAGAGAGGCTGAAGGGATCAGTCTAAAGGTCCGCAGAGTATAACTGTAATTTTAACTCTCTTTAATGTAATTGTAAGTCAAAATAAGCACTTAACCCTTGCAGTGTGGGAGTAGCCCCACGGCAAGGGTTAAGATTTTATTTGCCCAAAGTTCTTCTTTTAAGAACAAACTTTGCTAAGAGGGACTACATGTGCCTGTACATGGCACATAGGGGACAAATGTCACTTAGGAGAGGCTTTGGGCTGCAGCAGTCACTAATTACTAAGCACCTTAATCTGCAGGAGCTAATTGTGGCACATTTTTCTGAAGGCTGACAAAAGATTTTTTAATGAAATATTAGATGTCACATACTGGTTATAAAAATAACTTTAGAAATGAATGTTCCAGCTATTATAGAAACATTGTCAGTCCTAGAAGCTCTTTACAAAGATCTACACATTTCAGTCACACACTTCCTCATATCATCAAAAGTGTACAAAGCAACATTTATTGCTGATCATTTTTAAAATGCACTTTATTAATATATTTTGAGTCTACTGTTTGCACAAAACACTTGTATACCTAATCATTTTTCTTTTTTCCTTTTCTTTTACATCCCTCAGTTCCTTTTTTCTTTTCTTTCCTTCCCACCTCTTTCTTTCTTTGTTTTATTTTACTTTTCTTCTCTCCTGCTCCTTTTTTATTTTCCCGTTCTTTTCTTCCAAGTTTTGCTTTTCCTGTTAGTTTTCATCCTCCCCTTTTATTACCTCTGCTTCCTTCCACTTTTCTTATTCATTTGTTCTTCTCTCTCCTTTTCTTATTCCCTCTCCTCCATTTCCTTTTCTTATTAATTTTCACATACTTCTTTAAATTCATATTTACTATCATAAATATGTACATTGATTGCTGGCGTCACTTTTGAAAATGCACTTTATAAATATATTTTGAGGTTACTAGCTGTACAAAACACATTTACACCTAAATCCTTTTCTTTTTTGTTTTCTTTTTCCTTCCTTGCCTCCCCTTTTTTCCCCCTTTGTTCTGTTCAATTTACTTATCTCTTTCCTTTTCATTCCTTCCCTCCCCTTTTCTTATTTCCTCTCCTTCCTTACCCCCTTCTTTTACTCAACCTCATTTCTTTTTTTACTTTTCCTTTCCTGGTTTCTGCTTTACGTTCTTTTTCATTTTATTCCTATCCCTTTTTTCCTTCTTCTTTAGTTTCATATAGATGTTGTGTTTGTATTTTAGGGAATGCCATCAGACCTATTGCTCTTAGAGCAGTTTCTGTGATTGCCCGTGCTCTTCCTGGGTTTCCTATTCTTGCTACTGGTGGAATTGATTCGGCCGAGAGTGGTTTGCAGTTTCTTCACAGTGGAGCTTCAGTTTTGCAGGTAAAGCAAATGCACTATATTTATTTGGTATGCACATAAAACAAGTTACATATTACAGGTATACATTTTATAACATTTATTTTTATACATTACCCTTTTTAGTGGTAATAAAGGTCTCCAGGAAAAAAATTGAGCTGCTGACCTCTGTCTATAACAATGCACCAAATCATGTTTACTCTGCTAGAGTAAAAGAGGATAAGAGGGTGGGGCAAAGTCTAAGTAGACTGTGATCCTAATCTTTACTGTTCAAGGAAGCCAACTTGTTTTTATGTCAAATCTAAAATATGTATACATAATATAATTGTCTGGACTCACCATATAATTATTTTCTCTGAGCTCACTGAGAGATACAGCCCTTGACAGAAGATCTAACAAAACTAGTGGATTATAGTGCTATCTACAGGAGTAGAATGCTAGATGCAACAAAAAAGCTTCTAGGGGAATGACTACATCACTGGCCTAAACCCACAACTGTCAAAATAGTCAGTTGACAGCAAGCAGCATAAAGAACAAAATAAACAAATTGGCAACAGGTCCAACCACAACTGAAGAGAGGTGGGAGCTGTGTTTTTCAGTAAACTCGGGATAAACATTTTACAACGAGCGCAAATTTTTATATTTTCTCTATCATTCCCTGAGAGGCAAAGCCCTTGATAGAATAAAACAAAACCAGTGGGATGTCCACAAGCAGTACCCACCCAAGTAGGGTGGGCAAAATACCCCAGCAAGAATAAACAGGTTGAACCCATGCCGAATTAGGTGATTCACACTGCCACCTCTAGCATCCACTGATGCAGCCCCATAATTGTACAGTTTTGGACCGAAGACTAGGTTGTAGCCTTATAGACCTTAGACACTGAAACCTAATGATGAAAAGCCCAAAAAGTTCTGACTGGTATGCAGTGATGTATTTTGGTTTTGTGCTGCCCTAGGCAAGACTAAACCTGAGCATCCACACACCCCCATCCCTAATCTAAATTAGTCCCACCCCTTCCTGTTTAAAACATTTTGCATAACCTGTCAGTCGCAGTATACACCGCACACGGTGTATCTAGATTCCGACAGTTTGTGCTATCAACGTAGCAGGGCGCTCTAGTTCTACCTTTGCAATAGCCACCTTCTCCATTTCTGGCTTGATGGGCTCCCTAGTTCTGCAGCTACAATACCCATTCTCTCCTGCCCTGCCCCACTGTGCTAGTGTCTACTTCTGCAGCTGCAACACCGATCTTCCTTAATATGCTGGGCCCTCTAATTCTGCAGTTACCCATCTTCTGCCTTGGCCGCTGGGCTCTATAGATTGCCCCGCTCTAGAGACATAACCCTGCATGGAGCTTATAGGCTGCACATCCCCGGACTCACCACCACGGAGGTGCCGATGAGAACGATGACATCTGGATCTCAGCCCTGGGGTCCTATGGTAGCTCCTCCGCTGCCTGAAGTCAGATATTTGGGTGCTGGTTTCCCAGTGAGGTCCGGTGCACGAACTGCCAGTGCATCCAGACAAAAGTCACACACACCAATACATTGCACAGCATGTTGACCAAGAAGAGGAAGGAGCTGCAGCCAACATATATGTTGGAGTAGGCGGCATAGGTGGACACGTTGGTCCCCCAGGCAAAGAAGCACCAGGTCCAGGAGTACTGGCAGTAATTTATGAATAATTTATAATATAATTTATTTTTTTCCTCTTACCTAAATGGTTTGGGGGAAGCATTTTTTCGTGCCCCCCTGGAAAGTGCTGCCCTAGGCAAATGTCTAGTTTGCCTTGCAGTAGATACACCCCTGTTGGTATGTTCGAATGAGCAGTAACTGGAAAGGCAGCTCTTTACACTATATTATATAAGCCTGTGATATGGTCTGTTGAATCCACCAAGGATGGTAGAAGAAGAAGCTGTGAGTCTCCTACAAGGACCATCATTTATGAAAAATAGAGAGTCTGTCTTTCTAAAATATGAAGTGGCCTGCTGGTAAACTGTAATGGCCCTAACTACATCCATGGTGTGCAATTCCAACTTAGATGCACTGGTGTCGGATAAGGTGAAGGAAGGATAATTTCTTAGTTGAAGTGAAAAGCTGCAACCAGAAAAGTGAGTTTTGGTCTCAAAACCACTTGTCCTTGTAAACCATTAAGATCAAGGGTTTACAAGACAGAAATACTAACTCCAACTCCTAGTTGAAGGTATGGTTACCAAAAAAGACCTTTAAGAGTTTGAGTTTCCTTTGCTTAGAGATCAGCAAGGGAATCTCATATTGTATCTAATATTCTCAAATTATGGTTTCTATAAAACCACAAGGACCAGATTAAGGTCTTGTAAGCCATCAGAGGTTGAACAGGAGGGGCCACAAGTCACCCTCCCTCCCACCATTCCTGCATATAAAGTATTGAAGTTCCCCACATAGTTGTTAAAAGACTTCGGGGTAGATAGACCATTATTTCTGATTCATGCTTTAACATCTCAGATAGCCTGCCTGCTAATTGTCAATGCTTGAAATTTAGACAGCGGAAGAGTCAGAATGTATCTTTTCACCCTGCGCAGCAGGTAGTTTACTTCAAGCATTTCCACTTGTAGCTCGAGAAAATTGGAACATGCAAGTATGCATCCTGTATAGCTATTGATGCTAAGAAGCCCCTTGATATATGGACTCTAAAAAGTAGTGAATTGACTCCATTCTGAACTTTCTGAATGATAAGGGGAAAACTTGGCCCATGTCTCTGCTTATGAGAACCATAGGTGACTGTAGATTTGGAGGTGGTGGGTGACAAATTATCCAAAATTAGTGTTTCACATACAGTGCAAACTAAGATAGAAACAACTCAAAGTAAGGTTTATGTGAAATACTACTACTACTCCACCTCATGTTGGAATCCAAGGAATCCACCTCCAATACCTCTGTTAACTTCACTCCTGGGGTATATAAAAACTCCCTAATAGATAGATCTGAAGGGAGAAATAGATAGCCCCTTTTTGGTCCTGCATTTAGGACAAGATAGAGCCTGAACAACATAAAGAGACAAAATCCTCCATAGTGGAGTTAAGGAATTAAACTGGAGGAGTGTCCAATACCTGAGGGGGGCTTCAGAGGAGGGTGCTGAGGCAGACAGTTCAGAGACCACCAGGCAGGAACCATAGAGGAAGAGAGGAGTTTTGGCCAATGGTAAAATACCCACCAAAAAAAACACCCTCAAACCAATAATATTGGGCCGGTCAGGTTGCAAACCCACTCATTGTAAGGGTCCTCTCCAGGTTGGATCTAGCATCCTACTCCTATAGATAGCACTATAACCACTGGCTCTGTTTGGTCTTTTATCAAGGGTGCGCCTCACAGTAAATGACAGAGAAATATACATCATGACAAACTATATCTATATTAGCTATTAGATCAATACACTAAATGCTTTCACAGTCGCCTATCTACACTAAGGGTGTGGGGCAAAAGTTTGATAATGGGTTTGTTTGCTTCTGGGCCACAATTGCAGCTATTCGCTAGTATGACAGTATGTTTTTCACTGATCTGCACTATTTTTTAACCTTAAAATGTAAAAGTGCTTCCTAAGAGCAGACATTACAAATGTCTGATATTACATTTATTAGCCAGAAAGGCTTATGTGTACCTCTCTGATTTTGTTTCAGTTTGTTACTGTAGCTTGACTGTTCCTAATTTTTTTAAAGCGTCACGCTAAAATATAGAGGTGCAAACTGTGTTTTCAATCTAGAAAATTTTAAGCTAGAAAACTGTGATTATTTGCTATTATTTTTCTCCTGATAAAATGGCACTGAAGTGTCTTCACATTTACACAGGAAAGAGTGATGTGTTGTTCCAAAAACACAAAAGTGGTCCTGTATACCACAGTGCAGCCTTTATTTTTAGTTTTGGTTAAAGCAATGGAAAGGTAGAACTACCTATTTGTTTTTGTTTTTTGCTGTATATGTCACTGATAGGGAGATTCAATATTTGTTCTGGTGACCACTGCCTTTTGACTTCAAGTTAAGTCTAAAATGATGTATTGTCACCAGAACATAAACAGAGGGTAAACCTTCCAATGGAACTTGTTTGGGGGATTTGAGCTTTGGAGAGATTTTTTGTCACATCCTCTTAGCTAGCTTTATAAATACAGACTAAATTATTATTTTCTTTAACATAAGATTATTATTCAAATTTTATATAAAACATCATATAACAAAAAACATATGGTGCTGCGCACAGTTAGATGAGAAAAAGCTATTACAACAAATGTAAATTCTACAAAAAAAATATTATTAATGTATATACATATATCTCAATAGTTTTACCATTTAGGAGGCATTTCATTTTTTTGTTTTGAAAGCCTAAAGCAGGGATGGCCAAACTCTGGCCCTCCAGCTGTGGTGAAACTACAAATCACATGAAGCATCTCTCTCCGGGAGTCATGTCTGTGGCTGTGAGAATCTTGCAAAGCCTCATGGGATTCATAGTTCCACCACAGCTGGAGGGCCGCAGTTTGGCCATCCCTGGCCTAAAGCTTCAAAATCATGTTAACCTAAATTTAAGAGAGAACCTGGCAGGAATGATACAAAGATAGGGAAAATGGGCACTGAGCACTCCAACTATTACTATGGTGATAGAAATTTATTTTAAAATAGTTATCATCCAAGTCTACAACCCAATGTATTCTACAGTATACACAAGAGCAGTACATATTTTGTGATTTGTTAATTACATACTTTTACTAAAACTTTTAAACATCCCAACTAATATTATGTGCTAATATAGTGTACATCTTATCCGCATATTCTTGTGACCTCTGTAATCACTCAGGTCCCACTAAACACATGCCCAAAAGCACTGAAACACCCATCAGCAGGAGCTAAATGTTTCATGATTATAATTACAGCTTTCCTAGGTTGTTGCACTGTGTGGGAGCTTAATACATACCTCTGGAGCTTATAATGAAGCAACGAATGCTGATTTTCATAGGTTTTAATGTGACATGCAATGTATACAGTGAATATTTAAACAGGTCATTATTACTTATTTCCATAATTGCTTGATATAATATGTCTCCCAAGGTGTCTTACTTGGCCTTGCTAAATGCTTCATAAAGAGAAAGCTTTTGATTAAAGAGTCAAGGGCAGATGTGAGATCTTAGCACTGTTTTACAGTAAACATAGCTCAATTACGAGCCGTGTACTGTCACCTTAACCATCTTTAAAATGAGTTTTTATCATAACTGTGTATTTGCTGATTGAGCATGTTTTATTTTTAAATGTTCAAGCACTATTATCTACATTTTTTCATGTGGATTGTGACAAATTTGATAATGCAAGGCAACACATTTAAATAAATACCTTTGTGAATAGCATGTATTACCAAACATCCTGACATGCTTATATATGCTCAGTTTTTGCTAAAATGTTGATCAATTTTGTATACTATTTTATCTTAAACCTCAACTCCAGCTTTTTTAAAATAAGTAAAAAATTAAACTAAGACTTTAAAATAAAAAAGCAAACCAGACTGCAATACTCACCTCCTCTGTGGTGTTATCTTCCGCTGACCTGCCAGACCTGTCTCTTTTCCAGGTTGAATGATGCCCTACATCATTCATTCCAATACCTGTATGCCCAAAGTGTCAATAACTCCCTGAGAGTGTAGCACTCCTACTTCCCATGCACATTCAATCCCAGGCATTGTTTCTCAGGGTGTAAAAGGATTGGTGTTGGTCATAATGAGCTCAAAACCAGAGCTAGATTATTGCATATTGCAATATGGTGACGTGCACATCAGGATATTCCCACAACGTGGTGTGGTATTGTGTGGCAACCCCACTGTAGAACTGGGAGGTTTCATGGTGATTCAGGAGGGAAGATGAGATCCCCAGGCCTAGATCCAGGCTTTAGCAGTGGCCAGCACCCGATGATTGCACAGGTGTGCACAACCCTTAAGGAAAGGATGCTGGCTAGGGGAATTAGCTCCTGCTGGGAAAGAGGAACAGGCCAGGTTCAGGAGTCAGGAGGACTTCCCCAGAACCTAAAGTGGAGTCAGGTGGTGAGTGTGCTGGAGGCACACTAAAGGTGCCCATACACTGTACGATTCTCGTACGAGAATCGCGGGAAATCCTGCGATCGTACGAGAATCGTACAGTGTATGGAAGGCGTGCGACCGTTTCTACTGTACAGTCGCACGTCTTCCATCGAACAAGCAGGCTGGAAAACCCGCCGGGAATCGTACGATTCTCGGCGAGTGAGTGGCCTGCTTGTTCGACAACTGACGAACGGGCCGGTGTGCGCACGCGCACACTGCCCGTTTGCCGTCCTTGCAAGCCCCCTCAAGGGGGCAGGCTTGCGATGATCGCAAGTACGATCTGCCTGTCCAAGATGGGCAGATCGTACGTTTTTTTAAGTACTTTACAACCATCGCAAGACTAAGGTCTTGCGATGGTTGTAAAGTGTATGGTCACCTTAAGACAGCCAGGGAGGCTGGGAGAGAACTGGTGAGGCTAGGAGAGCCGTGAGCCTGAGGGGCCACCAGTACAAGTGTGGGACAGCACTTCAAAGAGGACCAGTGGGTCAGAAGTGCCCATGTTTAAAGTGGAAGCCAGGAGGCTATTCTTGTGTTTTTTGGAAGCCTTGGAGAAATGTTATGCTGAACGACCCCTGTGAGGGTATCCAAGAGGGATGTATGAACTTCGTATTGAATAAAAGTGGGCTACCGAGCCCTTGAACCGAAGATATTGTGAGTATTAAGCGCTCACCCTATGTGCTAATATCCCCAAACATCACAACTGGTGGAGAATGCGGGCACTACAGCGCTAGCTCTCGCAGAAGCTGTTTTGAATGCAGAAAACTGACATTTAAAGGGACAGTGTACTTGTTACAGGTCGTGAGCAGAGTTTGGAGCATTGGCAAAAGAAGTACATGATTGAGACAGCAAAGATTGCATGACGTGAAGAGCAGGTGAGCCAAGGCCTGCAGGACAAAGAAAAGCACTTAGAGACAGTGCTATAATTTTGTTTCCCATGGACTGTGGAATGTAGTGTGCAAAGATGCTAGCAGACACCTGGTGGTTAGAAGGCATAACACCGTATGGGGATGCTGCCCCAGCAAGAGAGAAAAATGCACCAGTTTTTGAGTCTGCTGTTAACTGGTACAACCAGCTCTGTGCAGCCTTCACCCCAGCAACTGAGAAGCCCACTCAGTATGACTGGAGAGAGCGAGAGGATAAATGGAAATCTGGGAGGAAGGCGGTTGCCGGTAGTAACACCGGTAATCATGTGCCATGGATGTCGCCTGATCGTGGCAAAGCAAGGATGCCTGAAGAGAGGATCCAATCTGATGAGAGATGGAAGAGTCAAACAGTGTCCAGTGGGAAGGTGCCATTTCCCATAGCAACCAAGGAGAGTGTGTCACCAGGAGAGTGAAGTTACAAGGGAGATGTGGCTCAGCATAACCTGGATGAGGTTTGGTGTGTTCCATGCAATGTATGTAGCCAGTTGGGGCATAATACGATGGAATGCCCTGAGCTGCGGGATGTCCATGCATCATCTTGTATTGCATGTGGCCAGCAGGGGCATGGGATAGCAGCATGCCCTAAGCTATACGATACACTCAAAAATGTTGCTGTTGAGAAAGATGTGTTTGCAATCACCCCTGGCAACAGGGGAAAGTTTCCTGTTGTGCCTGCAGAGGGTGCTAAGTAGCATAAGCTGCCTGCTGTTTCACCTGATGTTCGTATGGGTGGAATGGCAGGTGAAAAGCGAATTAAGGAGTCTCTAAATCAGCACACTCAAATGAAGATGGCTACGTATACTCGGGTTGGTGGGTAAGACTGTCTTCAATGTTATGTTTGCTGGGACTGGTAATACAGCCAAGAAAGAGACTAATTGGGACTCTGTTCATTGTGGAATGGGAGTGACCCCTGTAGATTTCGATAGAGACTTGCCTCTGCATAATGCATTGTGTAGTGGGGAGGCAATAGTTAAAAATGCATATGCTAATGCAAATGTTGATTTAAAGAGTATTGCTAATGAGAAGGATAATACTGCTGAGTTAAAAAGTGCCAAAGATGCATGTTATGATATGATGTGTAAAAATGGTGATAAAAATGTGTTGTCTGCAGTGAAGGAGGGTGCAGAAGAAGTATCTTTGGAAACCATCATGGGGCTCAACAGATTGGAGCCAGAGTTGTCCCGAGATAATTGTGGTGCAGGCTTGACGGATCACAGGGTTGAGTTAAGTTGTAATACTCAGGTGGTTAATGTAGCACCACCTGGTAACAGTAATGGAAATGTTTCTCAGTGTACACCAGCGTTGTGTGGACAAAAAGTAAATGTGGTAGGGGTGACCACTAGTCTGAGTATGTTAAATTCCCTAGAGACAGTGCATAAAGCAGCAGAGGTGTCCCTGGAAACCTTTAAGGAGCCCTGTGAGCTGGAACCAGAGGTTACCCAGGGCAGCTATGGTGCCGCCCTGCTGGGTACAGATGAAATTGCAACCTGTAATGTAAATGAATTAAAACTGAGTGATATTTGTGAATATGTTTCAGAGTTTAATGAAAAGCCCCAGGCTCACAGTGGTGACAATGTGCAGGGGGTAATTGCAGAGCCAGCGGCTCATTATAGAGAAAATGTGAGGTTTAATGATACTATAGATACTACTCTGCCCAATAGTGATAATATGGGTAAAAGTGTTAAAAAAGTTGACAGTGATGAAAAATACAAATATTTGGGTACCACGGCTAACCAGGCGAATGGTGTACTATTGGTAAAGAATGTGTCTGTGTTAGACAGTGATGGGGTGTACATATCTGCTGACCTAGACTGCTGCTGAACACCTTACAGACAAGGGGGCATGTGTTGCAGCGGCAGGTTTCTCTTTAGAGTTGGAAGGCCTACCAGCAGAAATGTTTCCTCTGACCTGCAAGAAAGATAAAACCAGTGCAAAG
Organism: Nanorana parkeri; assembly: GCF_000935625.1. Taxonomy (NCBI): domain Eukaryota; kingdom Metazoa; phylum Chordata; class Amphibia; order Anura; family Dicroglossidae; genus Nanorana; species Nanorana parkeri. The sequence goes on along the minus strand of NW_017307280.1, from coordinate 181,533 downwards.
TGTCATGCATTGAAAAAGTGTAATGTTCTGGTTGCCATGGGCAATAGCACAGGTAATGCTGTTGTTACTGACAACAACTTTTGGGTTAATAATGTGCTTATGATAACAAATGTGAGAAGGTGACAAAATCACAATGGGATGGTTGCCATGAGCAACAACAAGAGAATTGAAATGGTTGACAGTCAATCAAACAAGGGCTCTGGTGTGGACCAAAAAGCGATTCAGAATGACGTTACTGAGTTGTGATGTTTGGGGATATTAGCACATAGGGTGAGCGCTTAAGAATGCAGTCTACTCACAATATCTTCGGTTCAAGCCCACTTTTATTCAAAACAAAGTTCATACATCCCTCTTGGATACCCTTTCAGGGGTTGTGCAGCATAAAATTTCTCCAAGGCTTCCAAAAAACACAAGAATAGCCTCCTGGCTTCCACTTTAAACATGGGCACTTCTGACCCACTGGTCCTCTTTGAAGTGCTGTCCCACACTTGTACTGGTGGCCCCTCAGGCTCACGGCTCTCCTAGCCTCACCAGTTCTCTCCCAGCCTCCCGGGCTGTCTTAAGGTGGCCATACACTGTACAACCATCGCAAGACCTTAGTCTTGCGATGGTTGTAAAGTACTTTTAAAAAAACGTACGATCTGCCCATCTTGGACAGGCAGATCGTACTTGCGATCATCGGCAAACGGACAGTGTGCACGTGCGCACACCGGCCTGTTCGCCAGTTGTCGAACCAGCAGGCCACTCACTCGCCGAGAATCGAACGATTCCCGGCGGATTTTCTAGCCTGCTGGTTCGACGGAAGACGTGCGACCGTACAGTAGAAACGGTCACATGCCTTCCATACACTGAGCGATTCTCGTACGATCGCGGGATTTCCCGCGATTCTCGTACGAGAATTGTGCAGTGTATGGGCACCTTTAGTGTGCCTCCAGCACACTCACCACCTGACTCCACTTTAGGTTCTAGGGAAGTCCTCCTGACTCCTGAACATGGCCTGTTCCTCTTTCCCAGCAGGAGCTAATTCCCTAGCCAGCATCCTTTCCTTAAGGGTTGTGCACACCTGTGCAATCATCGGGTGCTGGCCACTGCTAAAGCCTGGATCTACAGTGGTCTCAAACACTAAAGTATCTCTTCTAAATCTCTCACTTCTAAGAAAGTCTTTGTGTACCTTTTGAACACAGACTATGCTGGCTGGATACCCACAGGCTTTTAGCTCCGTAAAGATTAAAGTTCTAGTGGTATCCTAATCCTGGTATTTTAAGGCAGGATAACTGAGCAGGTTCTTGTGTATTCTCCTCACTCAACTTTCCACATCTTTTGGGGGAAAGTTGCAGTTGCTTTCTTTTTTTTTTTAACCAGATTTTATTTGAGTTTTCTTTTTAACATAAAACAAAAAGAATAGAAAACAAAGATAATATCTACGGGTTACATAAAAGGTGCATATCCCAATACAGTTAAGCATATTTTTTTTTTTTAAGGTGTGTCAAAATAGATGTGTCAAGCTATCTGAATTGTCATCTCTCTACACATCCTATTGCATATCAGTGGCAGATAATGTACACTTATGAAAATATCTAAAGGGAAAGTCTAGACCGAGGATCCGGCTGAAAAGACATATTCTAATCCTGAACTGTTTTCAGACTACCCAGTGCGTTCGACACGTCCGCCTCCAGGTACCATTTGGTATACCTGAAGGGTTGAACTAGGTCCGTGACCTCCATGGCAGTGAGAGTATTGACAATAAAATGTTTCCATCTCTTGAAAAAGGATGATGTCTGAGCAGTTGCTTTCTTTAGGCCAGCACTCTTAGTCTAAAGCAGCCATCATTTTCAGAAATCCCTCCAAGGAAAGGAGATCCTTGCTTCTTTCCAACTCTTTGGACCAAAGGCCTGGGGCAAGAGGCAAGTGTGCCAAATATTAAACAGTTCTCCTGCCATGCATCACTGGTGCACCCAATAGATGCTGATTAGCTATGCCATTGAACATTTATAACACAAGATGCTACCTCTCCAGCACAACCTACTGGAGCTTGCTCAATTAACAAATGGCAAAAAAATGTACTTCATCTTTAGAGATCACCCCTGCAGTCTGTTTTATGTTGGTTGTCAGCTGGACGTATTGATCTAGTTAGAAATGAGACATTAAAGAAATCCATTAAAGTATCATTAAAACACTTCAACCCTCCTACCCCCACCCCTCAGACACTTTGATTGGGTATATATATTTTGTGAACACTCTTTTTAGGGACTAGAAAATATGGCTTCATCTGCAGCTTGTGAGTTCTCAGTTTTCAGAGTGCTTATGAGTAGTGATGGGCCGAACACCCCCCTGTTCAGTTCGAATTCGAACTTTAGAACATGGGAAAAGCTCCATTTCGAACTCGAACTCAATGCAAGTCTATGGGGCTGGAACTTTGAAAATCAATTGACACCATTTTGAAGCCTTATATGCAATTTATTGGCCATAAAAAGGGTATGGGGATTTGGGCACTGACCTGGGGGAAAGGAATCAGTGAAAACATTTTTTTTTAAAAATACTGTTTTTAAAGGAGCAATGATTTTAACATCACTTAAAGTGAAACAATAAAAATGAAAAATTCCTTTAAATATCGTGCCTGGGGAGTTCCCTTAAACTGCCTGTAAAGTGGCACATCTGTACGATGTATAGAACCTGCTGTAGCACAAATGACATTTGTAAAGAAAATAATAATGTTAACCACTTGCCGTCCGCCCGTTGTAAAAAAACAGACGGACGGCACTGCAGCAAAAGTGGGTTGCCGTCTCCAGACGGCATTTTTTTTCTGCGGGCACGCACGGGCAGAAAAGACCCGACCAATGCAAACACCCGTTACCGGGTGTTTCACATATAGACAGTTGGCGGCTCCATAGCCCGCCGATCGTCTATGTGTGCTCGTT
>NW_017307280.1:140173-174423 GCF_000935625.1 Nanorana parkeri | reverse complement strand
TCGCCCCTGGAAAAGCACCTTGTGTCCGTGCCAATGGGGATAAGGGCCTCTTCCCCACAAGCCCTGGGGTGTTGGTTGTGGGGGTGTGGAATGTGGGCTTATTCACATCAGGGTACCCCTTTAATAAACGGGCACCCAGATGCAGCCTCCCCTTGTGAATAAGGGGTACTTGTACCCCTACCCATTCACTAAAGGGTTTAATAAAATTGTAAATTAAAAGACTAGACTTTTGAAAAAATCCTTTATTTGAAAAAAAAAAGTATTTTATTTGAAAAAAAAATGGATCCGCCAACGTAATCCAGGGACAATCACAATGTCCAGCGTTGTCCATGATGGTCACAATTCAATTAAATAAAAAATAAATGGAAGTAATTAAAAAAACGACGACCACCGTCCCGTCCGCTCACAACGAACTCCCAACGCATAATGTCGTTTTGACAGATGCCGGCAGCATATAAACTATTGGGCGGAGCTAGCGGTGAAAGCTAGCTCCGCCCAACTGTTTACAGTTGTACGGCATTTGACAGGTAAGCCATAATTGGGCAAAGTCTTCATGACTTTACACAACCTTGGCTCTTACAGAGTAATGGGCCCCGATTGGTCAGGTGCATGGCTTTAGCCAATCAGGGCTCACAAGCCACTGTGTGGTGCAGCAGGTGAACAGCGATCAGCCCGTCGAATGCCCTGACAGTTTGCTGAACACACAAACTGCCAATGTTCGAGTCAAACCCATGTTTGACTCAAACATCGTGCCCCCTGCCTACTAATGAGAGCCAAAAAGCTCAACACATTAGCTTGGACCACAGATCAGTTACTTGTTAAGTACTTTTAACTTTTAATCCAGTTTAGTTTACTGTTGCACTTGATGGTTTTTGTAATATATTTTCTTTCTTTTTTTCTTTTCTTTTCATGAAAACAGTATTTTAAAATTATTAAGCTGAACCTCAAATTGCTCTAATCAGAAATTGAAAGTCCTTTGTCTCTTTTTATGTGGACAAAGTGATTTCACAATTATTATTCAATATCACATAACATTTTTCCACATTTGGGTATCAATACTGTATGTGTGATTAAAGGAAATCTGTTTTGAAATTGTATGCTGCCATTGTGACCTCCATTTGAAAATGTTGGCTTTCTGTCTGTCATGGTAATTTTAATAATTTGCTATTCTTTGACGTAGAAGAGTATGACTTTGTACACATACATACATAAAAATTACTGTTCAAGCCAGTCCTACATATCATCCACCAGCCACAGGAATATACCTACTAGGATCCCTTCTTTCCCACAGTATCCGGATACCCAGAAGGTTGCACTTCCTGTAATGGCAGCAGTCTCACAAATCCACCATCAGAATGTGAGGATTGTAGACTCAGCCTCGCCCTGCACAGAGATTTACCAGCACATGGGGCAACAATCTAAGTGCCAGTAGACTGAGAGAAACCATCTCTGGTGCTGGTTAAATTAATGACTGCAGTCAATCCATTGCACACACAACAATAGCTGCCACCCCGTGTTTTACCAAAGGAAATATGCACTTTTCACTGTATCAATCAAAGAAATTCTGACCTTTAAGTACTTGTTTAGACCATGTCTGTTGAGATGCATTTTTCTGCACACCATCGCATATGTATAGTAAGAACAGAGCAAATAGAAAACAAAACATCATGTCAATAGACATGGTGTGAACAAGCCCTAAAATGTCTTAGACGCTAACTGCCAAGCCAGACAGGAAAAAATTAGTTTAAAATTTGGTAGCTTTCTTCAAAGAGGCAAAGGTCTTTCAATTTCTGATTAAAGCAATTTTAGATTCAGCCTAATCATTTTAAAATATTGTTTTCATGAAAGGAAAAGGATAAAAAGGTGCAAGAAAATGTTTACAGAAAATATATTACAAAAACAGGCAATAGCAATCGTAAACTGAAGTGGATTAAAACTAAAAAGTACTTAATAAGTAACTAATTTGTGGTTCAATCTGATGTATTAAGCTCCTCAGCTCTCATGAATGACCCTTAGCAGTCCGAAATGGTTTAGACTGAAAATTGAGAGCACATAAGCTACACATGAAGCCATCTTTAATGGTCCCTAAGAAGAGCATTCACAAAAATTATATACCCAATCAAAGTGTCTGATGGGTGGGAGGTAGGAGGGTTGAAGTGTTTTAATGATACGGTACTTTAATGGATTCCTTTAATGTCTCATTTTGTAACGCAACAGCGAATAATCTACTGTGGTCTGGATCACAACTGTGGACTGAACTGGTAGGGTTAAATATGGTGGTTCAGTTTCCAGTTCGGCGATATACGCTCTATATACAGGGAGAGCGATCGCCTAAACTGTGAGGCATCATTCACCACCCTAACAAATCAAAGTAGTAGTAAGCACGTAATAAATATTGCATTACCGCATGCAACCTTGTGGAGTGCTCAATATATGGTAACAATTTGTACAACCATACAATTGCCACAGGGCACAATGAGACCCGTAGTCTTTGAAACCTTTGAGTAGGGATAGATAGTGGAAGGTGAATTTAAGATCCTCTCAATACATAGCATCTAGCTTGTTCCTTCATAGTAGGCATGCAGATCCAGCAGTATTACATGTGCACATAAAGAGTCACTGACTAAAATGGTTTTGGTTGTTTCCATGTTAAGGCATACCGCAACTCATATGCAACAAGGACAAAAATACCGCAGGGATACACAGGCAGGTTAGGAGCTATGGTTCGTACTAATAACAGTCTTTAGTAAAACACTGTAATCCCCTGGCTACCTGCGGTTTTTGGTCAGAGGGAGAGAGGGAGGATCCAAGGTCCAGACAGGTGATAGGGGCACCATCCAGGGAAGTCCTCCTTGGGGACCTGCAAGGCACAGCAGCTGACACTGCCTCACAATCCTGGGAGGAGCAGGAATCCCCTATGAGCGGTGAGCAGACGGAAGGGTTTGATTGCTCCAGCGTCCACAACACTAGGATGCTGAGCAATTGAATTCCCCACCACTTTATCTGACAGCCAGATGTGAGGGGGGAGGAGCAGAGCGAAGCCGCCGGTGTGACAGCGCCAGAGCGAGCCGACGCCGCTGGAGTGTGCGGAGCGGATTACCCACGCTGGAACGTGGAAGTGTAAGTCTGTTACACATTTCTAACTACATCAATACTTCTAATCTAATCATGTTTGGTCTTGAATTGTTTGGTATTCTCTTATTAATATAACTCTGTCATGTCCGGATTTATGGAATGTTAATAGATTTTTAGAGCTGGGTTGTATGAAAAGAGTAGTTTCAGGTCAAGTGGCCAGACTAAAATATATAGTTCTCTAACTGCTCTGCTAAATTATTTATGATGGCTATTAGCAAGCGTTCTTAGGAGATATCTTGCTAATGGATTTTACCGTATCTAATTAGCCATTTGCAAAAACACCAAACCTAAAAATGTTTAAACAACTATTTCACAATAGGGCTTCAGTAAGTCTCTGGCTGTCATTATCAGCATTAAGCCAATTAGCCCTTTACAACCTGCTCATTAACAGGCTGTGCAGATGCATTTAATTTCATAATCTACTTCTTTGTGTATAGCTGTTTTCCGGTAAGGGTTATATGAGATGTCTCTCACTATCTCTGGCTGTCCATCACACACATGATATTTTAAATCTAATCATCTGTCTCTGGCTTGAGAATTTCTGAAAAATGTGAGGGCGGCACTTCAGTACTACTCCCCTATTCTCTTTCTCAGTTTTGGGTTCATTGGACCTCATAATAATTACACTTGTGCTGTTTTTTTCGTGATATCCAACAAGCTTTTTTGCAAGTACTGCAAATTCACAAATCCAGATTGGCACATTGCTTATAACCAGACCATTTTCTATAACTTAGATGTGTTTTTCCCCAATAGGGGCTGTCATGAAGGCATGAAGGTTTCACCTGACTAAGCCCCTATTGGAGAGAAATGCATTAGAGGAGTAGGAGACGGTCTGGCGTTAAGAGGCGTGGTGCAGTCTGGCTTTCGGAGTTTGCACTTCTTGAAATAAAACTTGTTGGATATCAAGAAATAATAGCAAAAGAGCAGCCTGTTTATTTGTATATGAATCAATATGAATTCACTGGATGCAAGTTTGCATTAGGTTCAAGACATAGGGGTCTTTTCACAAAGCTGCCGAGGGCAGCCGAGTGAATGACCGATCAGAAGTGAAGTGAGCCGAACACTGTTCGGCTATTCACTTCAGGCTGGTACGGCTGATTTCAGCCGTATATCGGCTGAAATCAGCCGTACATCGGCTTGCTTCGTGTGGCTTCGGATCAGCCGAACATGCTCAGCATGTTCGGCTGATCCGAAGTGCAGAAGGAGTTCGACTCAGCCGATCCAACATCTGGATCGGCTGAGCCGAACCTCCGGCAGGCTTCTCACTGCTGTTCGGGCTATTCTGAAAGATCCCGAACAGCAGTGAGAGAATAGCCGAATGCCGCCGAGCGGCATTTGGCTCGGCTGTTCTGCTCGGTCCCTCAGAGGCACCGAGCAGAACAGAAAAAGAGTGAAAAAAGTAGAAAAAAGTAAATAGAAAACGATTGTGCAGAGCTAGCAGTGACAGCTAGCTCCGCCCAATAGTTTCCTATTGTCCGGCGGCTCTGCTGCTGTAAAAAAAAAAAGTTAAAAAAATTTAAAAACTCTCCCTGGGGCCCCGGGAGCCCCCCGCTCCCGGCCGCCAAGGAGAGAAACACAGCTGTGTCTTTTTTTCTTCATTCTGGCACGAGCGATGTCAGAATAGAGAAAAAAAAATTCCCTTCCAAAAGCATTGAGAGTTTACTATTGGCTATTTCAATTTGCAATAGCCAATAGTAAACTAGCATTGTTCCCGCCCTCTGCTGGTGGACCTGGTGGGGAACTGCAAAAGAGGGCGGGTACAATGCTAGTTTACTATTGGCTATTGCAATAGAAATAGCCAATAGTAATGTCCCAATGCTTTTGAATGGGACTTTTTTTTTTTTTCTATTCTGACATCGCTCCGTGTCAGAATAAAGAAAAAAGACAGAGCAGGGTTTTTCTCCTTGGCGGCCGGGAGCAGGAGACTCCCGGGGCGCCAGGGAGAGTCAGATGCTTGGAGATCAGTGTCCCTGGTTAGCAACCAGGGACGCTGATCTCTCTGAAAGTGGCCGGAGCCAGCCGTAAGATCACAGCTGGTTCCGCCCAGCTGTCAGAAGCAGGCTGTCGGCCGGCCAATGGCTGGCCGCTCGGCCAGCTTCGTCTTTCAGCACGGCTCAGCGCTCGACTGAGCCGCTCGGCCGTGATCGGAAGCTGTACGGGCTATTGTGAATAGCCCGTACAGCTCCCCCTCGGTTCTCCTGAACCGAAGGGGTCCTGGTGCCGAAGCTAGCCGAAGGATCGGCCGAAGCTACAGCCAGATCCTTCGGCATCTTTGTGAATAGACCCCATAGATTGCAAGGTAGCTAGCTTAAATTAATAAAGGGTTTAAAACTAGACTACGCCACAACCACCTGTATGTGGTTTATTCAGTTTAAGGCTAGGACTACACTGGTGATTAACATGTCTATTCACAAAAGGGTGAAGAGTTTGGAGAACGCAGGAGAAGTAAACAATCTAGGACAAATAGCTGACATGGAAAGTGATCTCCAATTGGAGAATTTTTCCAAATCAATAATAATTCTGTCCTAGATTGTTCACTACACCTGCCTTCTCCAAACTTTTCACCCTTTTGTGAATAACCCTGTAAATCTCTTTGTTGCTGAGAGATTTAACTACTTGTTGTAAGTCATCTAATTAGCAGCATATTGATTTTCAGTGTGTGGCAACTGCTAGTAAATAGTTAAACCTCTCAGTATTAAAGTGATTTAATTGCCAGTGTAGCACTAGGGTAAGGACATGCTTCCAAAAAATCATAGAGAAAACTAAAAGAAAGAGACATTTACTTATCTTTGTTAACCTGAAAAATAATGTTATTAAAGCAGATTGGTTGCAGCAGTAACCATTTAGTATAATTCTAGTTAAGTCAATGAGTTCTATGGCCACAAGCACTGAATTCCCTGATGACCCCCTTTCTACATTTCTTGAATTCATCAGCATTGTTAACAGAATACTTATTGTTTTTTAACAAAGAGATAATAATCTGACAATGTTGTGTCAATGATTGAAGCAGTAGTAAGTGCCCACATCTTATGAGCTAATGCAGATGGCTTAAAAATAAATTCTGAACAAAAAAAACAGGTTTTCCATCACACTCACATGTAGTTAATATGAAGCAAAAAATGTACTGAGACCCAGAAATAATTACCTGCATCTTTTGTCAAGTGACACTCTGCAGCACCTCATCCCATAGTGAAGACTGATGATTGCTAGCCTTTTTCCAGCTTGTTGTCAGCCCTTGTGTTGTGACATCATGACCGTGCCCCCTTTAAGATTACAGACCTGCTTGGAGCTGAGCTTTAATCCAGATGGTCTAATAGTACTTGTACATAGAGGACTCATACCATATTTTGAAGCATTCCAAAAGCTGAACATGACTTGCTGAATGAATTAGATAGCTGTGTCCAACACAGCTATCTAACCACTTCACAATAGTTAGACTGTGATTTTTTTTAATTCAACAGCTAGGTATACAATGCAACAAGTGCAAACCGTATGCTACAGATATCTTCCATTAATCCATTAAAAACACCTCCATAATTGTAACTTCTCTGTAAAGATACAACCCAAATTTTGAATTCTTTGACTTGCCAATTTAATGTTGAACAAAGTCCACTTTTAATTTTGGTTGCACCCTGTAAATGTGATATACATGGACTTAATTGTGGACTTGAAAAAGATGGCTAAGGCGTTAACATCAACTAGAAAAATAGGAGGTGATACATAATAGCTATAACTCTTACATACTCCTTCTGGGGTCTGTAATTAATGTAGTATGTATTTATTATGCAGACGTTAATTACCGTACTGAGATCTAACATACTGCAACAAAAGGTCTGGGTGAAACAACATTAGTTTAAACGTTGTTAATTGCAATATGTAAGCTATTTGGTGAATGCAAGTTCTCAGTCCAAAATCCTTCACACATCCTTGCTTTTGAATTTTACTGTAAGTCAAATACATTTCTGCCTTTTTTTAATCACACCTATTATTTTTAAAATGATAAATATATGCAATGAAATCTTGGCTGAACTAGAGTTGCCTAAGCATGTGTGGAACATGCTACTTGATGTGTCAAGGGGATGATGTACCAATCTGGAAAGTAGGTACATGTGTAATTCTACTGCATCATGCAAGGGACACAGTCAACAGCCATATTAAAACACATAAAACTTTGCTGATTCAATAGGAGCAATGGTCCACTTTTAAAGGGGAACTCCACTTTTGTGAGAAAGTTAAACAACTCGTTCACACCAGATGCAGTGTGTTCCGGCCCAATTCCGGCCAGAACGCACTGCACCGCATTGCGGCCGGCTCACTTTTTTGTGCGCCCTCTGGCCGGCTCACTTTTTTGTGCGCCCTCTGGCCGCAATGCGATCGGCCGCACTGGATCGCAAGGCAATTTATGCCTGCGGTCCGGTGCGATCAAAACAGTGCTTGCAGCATTTTGATCGCACTATAAAGGGTTTAAAACTAGACTACGCCACAACCACCTGTATGTGGTTTATTCAGTTTAAGGCTAGGACTACACTGGTGATTAACATGTCTATTCACAAAAGGGTGAAGAGTTTGGAGAACGCAGGAGAAGTAAACAATCTAGGACAAATAGCTGACATGGAAAGTGATCTCCAATTGGAGAATTTTTCCAAATCAATAATAATTCTGTCCTAGATTGTTCACTACACCTGCCTTCTCCAAACTTTTCACCCTTTTGTGAATAACCCTGTAAATCTCTTTGTTGCTGAGAGATTTAACTACTTGTTGTAAGTCATCTAATTAGCAGCATATTGATTTTCAGTGTGTGGCAACTGCTAGTAAATAGTTAAACCTCTCAGTATTAAAGTGATTTAATTGCCAGTGTAGCACTAGGGTAAGGACATGCTTCCAAAAAATCATAGAGAAAACTAAAAGAAAGAGACATTTACTTATCTTTGTTAACCTGAAAAATAATGTTATTAAAGCAGATTGGTTGCAGCAGTAACCATTTAGTATAATTCTAGTTAAGTCAATGAGTTCTATGGCCACAAGCACTGAATTCCCTGATGACCCCCTTTCTACATTTCTTGAATTCATCAGCATTGTTAACAGAATACTTATTGTTTTTTAACAAAGAGATAATAATCTGACAATGTTGTGTCAATGATTGAAGCAGTAGTAAGTGCCCACATCTTATGAGCTAATGCAGATGGCTTAAAAATAAATTCTGAACAAAAAAAACAGGTTTTCCATCACACTCACATGTAGTTAATATGAAGCAAAAAATGTACTGAGACCCAGAAATAATTACCTGCATCTTTTGTCAAGTGACACTCTGCAGCACCTCATCCCATAGTGAAGACTGATGATTGCTAGCCTTTTTCCAGCTTGTTGTCAGCCCTTGTGTTGTGACATCATGACCGTGCCCCCTTTAAGATTACAGACCTGCTTGGAGCTGAGCTTTAATCCAGATGGTCTAATAGTACTTGTACATAGAGGACTCATACCATATTTTGAAGCATTCCAAAAGCTGAACATGACTTGCTGAATGAATTAGATAGCTGTGTCCAACACAGCTATCTAACCACTTCACAATAGTTAGACTGTGATTTTTTTTAATTCAACAGCTAGGTATACAATGCAACAAGTGCAAACCGTATGCTACAGATATCTTCCATTAATCCATTAAAAACACCTCCATAATTGTAACTTCTCTGTAAAGATACAACCCAAATTTTGAATTCTTTGACTTGCCAATTTAATGTTGAACAAAGTCCACTTTTAATTTTGGTTGCACCCTGTAAATGTGATATACATGGACTTAATTGTGGACTTGAAAAAGATGGCTAAGGCGTTAACATCAACTAGAAAAATAGGAGGTGATACATAATAGCTATAACTCTTACATACTCCTTCTGGGGTCTGTAATTAATGTAGTATGTATTTATTATGCAGACGTTAATTACCGTACTGAGATCTAACATACTGCAACAAAAGGTCTGGGTGAAACAACATTAGTTTAAACGTTGTTAATTGCAATATGTAAGCTATTTGGTGAATGCAAGTTCTCAGTCCAAAATCCTTCACACATCCTTGCTTTTGAATTTTACTGTAAGTCAAATACATTTCTGCCTTTTTTTAATCACACCTATTATTTTTAAAATGATAAATATATGCAATGAAATCTTGGCTGAACTAGAGTTGCCTAAGCATGTGTGGAACATGCTACTTGATGTGTCAAGGGGATGATGTACCAATCTGGAAAGTAGGTACATGTGTAATTCTACTGCATCATGCAAGGGACACAGTCAACAGCCATATTAAAACACATAAAACTTTGCTGATTCAATAGGAGCAATGGTCCACTTTTAAAGGGGAACTCCACTTTTGTGAGAAAGTTAAACAACTCGTTCACACCAGATGCAGTGTGTTCCGGCCCAATTCCGGCCAGAACGCACTGCACCGCATTGCGGCCGGCTCACTTTTTTGTGCGCCCTCTGGCCGGCTCACTTTTTTGTGCGCCCTCTGGCCGCAATGCGATCGGCCGCACTGGATCGCAAGGCAATTTATGCCTGCGGTCCGGTGCGATCAAAACAGTGCTTGCAGCATTTTGATCGCACCGGACCGCAGGCATAATGTGCCTTGCGATCTCGTGCGGCCAATCGCATTGCGGCTGGAGGGTGTGGCTACGGTGCCATTCACTTCAATGGTCCGTCACCCCCCTTGTGCCCCACAAAAAAGTGAGCCGGCTACAATGCGATGTACTGCGTTCTGGCCAGAATCGGGCTGGAACGCACTGCATCTGGTGTGAATGAGCCCTACTGTATAATCAACAACATATAAGAGCACCCATGAGCACCCAGAACGCCAGAGTTGGGACTTAATATTATCAAGAATAATCTTTTTTTCAAAGTGTGGTGATTTCATTTTCTCCTGTTGCTTCAACTATAGTAACACTGGAGGTTTTCTGCACGCTGTTGGATTATAAAAAAACATCAGCAATATCTTTAGTGAAAATGCTTTGCCTGCAGTTTTTCTCTCTGTAGGTAGTCAGGAATTATAAGTAACTGAAATGCATGTTTACGTTTCACTAGAACCAAGTACAACTCTGTAATGAAAATTTCGAAAACGTTTGGAATGCACGTAACTGATTTAGATAGAATTGTTTTTTTTTTCTCAACAAATATGAGGTTACACACTAATTCTATTGTCCATAATGATCCTAAAAAGCAGGTATCTTCTTTGGTGCCCCAAATCCCCTCATGGAAACTTGGAACAGTAATTACATGGGTAATGCACCCCATGCTTTTCCACTGCTGGTATACCGTATCTTCCTATTGTCCATTAAATGTGAAACTTGAAAGAAGCTGAATATGCATGCAGATATCTGCTATTCTGTTCATGAAGGACCCTTATCCAGGCATGCAGCCTCTGTGGTCAGGAAAGTCGGGGCAGCAAGTGTGCACTCCACCTCCTGAACCATACCAGACCACATGCCATCCACATTAGGTTCCTTGCAAGGAGGGGGACACCAAAGCATCCCCTCTTGCAAGGCAATGTGTCCCCTTGTTGATAGGGACAAGGGTTCTAGTCTGTGGGGGGTGCTTATCCACATCTAGAACTCTCCTTTAGAATTAGAGGGCCCCCCAGATATCTATCCTCACCGCCATGTGAAAGAGGATGGGGTAGTGCACCTAATAAAGCAGTCACAAAAGAATGTACATAATAAATAAAAACATCCACACCATTAAAAAAGTCCTTTATTAAAAATAATAAAAAATAAACATCTGAAATGGTGGGAACCCCTAATATCCTCCTTCACCCCCATTTGAATGGTACTGGGTAAATTATACCCCTTGTTACTAAACACCCATGCTGTTGAAAATGTACTTTATTGAAAAAATAAACAATGTTCCCCTATGTAAATCCAGTATCAATTACATCATCCTGCAATGTAGATCCATATCAATTGTGATGATTCGCCACACAACTATGTAGACCCACTGGTGTGATGACTCACCATGCTCCATGATATTAACCAGATGCTATACCTGTAACAAAAGACAGATTCCCGCTGAATGTAAACAAACAGGCTGGGGATGCTGAATGACCTCATTGACAAAATATGGCCATACCCATATCTGGTCAATTAACTTACCCAGGGTTGTTTAGAAACGAAAAACACTGGAATGTGTCATGTCGTTTAGCACCAGTAGTGCTACCGCTTCCAAATGACAGATGCTAAATGACCAGCTGATGGTTGTACACAAACATCAGCTGGAGTTTCATGCATGCAAACTAACCAAATATGGCCAGTTTGTGCATTCGTTGATCTGTATAAAGACTGGGTATGTGTCGCAGTTCATCCCTAACTGTCAGTGTCGATGAATAAAAGTCAAAGAGATTCAAGCTTTCACTGAGAAAGTTTCAGAACATAAAGCTGGTCTCCCAACTGACAGTGAGCAATTTTGCTGGGAGGATGCAAAAGGTGAGAATAATATTTATGGAAAAATCAAAAAAATAAAGTTGACAAATATATTGCTGATAGTTGTATTGTGTTTCATATTGCATTTATTCCTGAAAAAGCTTATTTCTTATAAAATGGAATTATAGTTAATTTTCTTTCTTATTCTTCTGTAGTTTACACAAAAACATTTTTTTTCCTATGGTACCATCTTTTTGCTTCTCTCACTCTCATTATACATGAAAAGTATACTTGTTTCTCCTTATTAAAACACAATAACAAAGAAACCCAAGTTTCATCTTTATCCATATTCTATGTACTACATGTAATTGTCTCTGTCTTTCCGTATTACAGTTTAATCTCGATAATTTCTTTGATCTTTTCAAGGGTTTTTGTAGCATCTAGATGCCTTTCAAAGATCATAATTACAAGTCAGATATTTTCTCTCTGTAGGAAATTAAAAATTGAGGTCATTACTTTAAAGCACATTTAAAAGAAAAAATGTGTTGCTGGAAAAATAATAAAGGGATAAAATGAAAGTAATAGTAGTCCATAGATGCATTAAGATTTAACTGCAGATCAATAGTATGTTGGTAATGCATCTTCACTACAGCATTATTTTGCAATTACACAAGCTGTCTGATCCACTTTTACATTGTGCATTGGCATGACTGTAAAGACGGGATACAAATATGGTAACTCGTTAAAATGAACAATATACTGTCAATGATGGATGACATTAACCTGTCAGTGTTTAATAAGAAAGCAGACCTATATAGCGAAATATCTATATATATATATATCAGTGGGTAATATCAAGTAAACTACATGGCCAATAGTTTGTGAACACCTGACCTATGTAAGCATGCTGGACGTGCCATTCACAAATCCACGGCCATTAATATAAATCTGCCCCACGCCCCCTTTTTCAGGTATAACCTTTCAATATTCCGGGAAGGCTTTCCACAAGATTTTGGAGTGCATCTGTGGTAATCTGGGCCAATTTAGCCAAAATAGCATTTGTGAGGTCAGGTACTGATGTTGGATGCGAAGACCAGTCTTGAAATTGGTGTTCCAATTCATAATAAAGGGTTCAGTTAGGACTCTGTACAGGCCACTTGTGTTCCTCCACATGAAACTAGTCAATCCATGTCCTTATGAACCTGGCTTTGTGCACAGGAGGACAGTCGTGGTGGGACAAAACTGGGCCTTCCTTAACTGTTACCACAATATTAAAAGCACAACATTCTCTAAAATGTCACTGTATGCTGTAGCATTGACAATACATTGACTTGAAAAACCTGACCTTATTAAGTTGGAGGGGTCTGCACATACCTGCGGCCATATAGTGAGTACCTGTTCAGAGTCAAATAGCAAAATGTGTCTGCAACACAGTACATGCAAACATGGTCAAGAGGTTGTTTCTTTTTCCAGCAGACATTAGAATTCAAAAGATGTCTCTAGTGCTTTAAAGAGAATAGTGTAAAAAACAAAAACAACCATTAAACAGCAGTTCTGTTGAAGACTCATCATTAGTAACAGAGGTCAAAGGAGAATGGCTAGACTTATTCAAACTGACAGGTAGTCAGATAGCCCATCTTTGCAAGAAGGGTTGTTCTCTCTGGCTACTCTACCACTGCAAGGATCAAGTGCTTGTTTTTGCCTTGGGACAAAAATAACAAATGCTCACTTGAACCTCTGAGTCAGCTGGCTGCTACGCTGGTTGCTGCAGCCTCCCACCTCCTCTGGTCCAATGTTGGACTGTCCCTTGGTGTCCTCATGTCCTATTCACTGTATAGGATGTGATGACTCTCAGTACCTTAAACCAGTGGAGCAGAGGGGGAGAGAGGCTCAAGGGACCAGTTCAGGTGAGCATTCTGGCTCTGAGGTTCAGGTCAGCATTCTATTTTAAAAGACAAAAGCAACAAACCACTGCAAAGAAAATGTGTGCCCAGAGTTCTTCAATTTAAACGTGCCCCACATTCTCAACTGCAAACTGCAGTGGCCCCAATGAACCAAGAGAGGGGTTTTGCATCATGTTTTTAGATTTCCTACAGATTTGCCCGCAAAAAGCAAGCTCTAGCCATTCATCATGTTTTTGTAGATATTTCACTTGCTCTCTAGATACACAGCACTGTATTTGTTTATCCTTATACATTTTAGAATATCTCAGACATCTGCAATGTAAGATTTTCTTTTAGAAGCAGCTTCAACAATAGCTTGAAAGAGCCTTTCAAATAGCATCAAACAGATTTGGTCCTTTAATATTTTTTTCCCCGCAATAACAATGCAACACACACAAACGATTGCAGCGCTGAGGCTGTACATTGACTATTAAGCATTTGTTTTTTATGGCAACATCCATGGAGTTAGCTGTCACAAACAGAACACAATACATAGCTGGAGTTGATAAAAAAAGGAACATGAGCATTCTTGTGCTATTTCAGGCTTTCACACTAAATCAAAAGACAAATTGCGTTAAGAAAGTAAACAGTGATAAGAGAAACAATTGGCGCAGGTCAGCATTTGCGGAGAATCAGGCTGCTTTACTTGAAGCAGGAGCTTGCAGATAAAAAGTGTTCCACACCTCCATTTGCACCATTTTTTGTACTTTTAAAATGACATTGGTGTGCCAACAGCCAATTGTAAGGCGTGGCGTTGACATGTGCAGTGGCAAAAAATGTGTTATCTAGTTTTTCAGGGATTCAGGTCTGAAAGTCAATTTGTTTCGGGATTCGAATTCGGACGAAATTAGTTAGTAATAGTCTGTACAAAATTTTGTTTGTGGACGAATTTATGTTGCAGCAAAATTACATTAGAGAAAAAAAAAGACTATTTTTTTTTTACAGTCTGCAGAAGAGGAAAAAAAAGCAGAGCAGAGGTGTTATATGGAAAGTATTATGACACCTCTGCTCACAGACCCAAATGGCATTCAAATGCTATGTGGTATACTATTTGACAGCTGACAACTCCGCCCATCTGTTTACTGTCGGGCAAGAGATGTCATTGTGCAGCGAGTTTTTGTCGGGTTCGGATGGTCGTTGTGTGGCGGGACTTTTTTTATTTTGGCTGGTCGGAGGGCGCCGTGCATCGTGATTGACGCTGGATTACATCAATGGAGCCATTTTTTTTTCAATTAAAGGAATATTCAATTTTTTTTCAATTAAAGGATTTTTTCTAAAAGTGTGGTTTGTTTATTTACTTTGAATTTTAACCCTTTAGTGAATGAGTAAGGGTACAGGTACCACTTACTCATTTACAAGGGAGGAGGGCAGCATCTGGGTGCCCCCTTATGCAAATAAGCCCCCTTGCCCGCAGACCCCATAACCACCGGGTCAGGGTTGTGGGGAAGAGGCCCTTGTCCCCATCGGCATGGGGACACCCTCCCAATGCCGAGGGCACGTGCCCTGGTAAGGTGCAGGGAGGGGGGGTGCTCGACCTGTCCTGCCCTGCCAGGCCTGTGCTCGGATCAAGGGTCTGGTAGGAATGTTAGGGGGGACCCCATGTTGTTTCCTTTTTGGGGGGCTTGGGTTCCCCCTTAAAATTCCTACCAGACCTAAAGGGCCTGGTATGGATTTTGGTGCTAACCCCATGCACTTTTTTTTGTTTTAACGTGGGGAAGATCCCTCCTATCATTCCACCAAACCTAAAGGGTCTGTTATGAATTGGGGGGGGGGGCACACTTTTTTTTTCCTCTTCTGCTGACTTTTCTCTGTCACTTTGCTGCAACGACAATTCATCCACAAACGAAATTTCATACAGACTACCGCTAACGAATTCTGGAATCAGAAATTCGGATTTGTTTGCATTCAGCATTTCGGTCATTCGGACATTCAAATGCATTGAATCTCCGCATTTCAGAAAATTTGTCCGAATAACGAATCTTTCCGAAACGAAACGCACATGTTTAGTGTGGCGTGAATAGGCATTCCTTCATGTAAAAACTTCAGACAAAAGTAGGTTGTCGTAAGTTGTTGTATGGAATGGAGAAAAGTGACAGAGTTAGCAGCTGGTGTTATATCAGCACTTTGTACAATTCAGAATCAAAGATTAGGGCAATGGGAGATATCTGTGCTCTGTGTCATTTTTATCTTTTTAAATTGAATGCAAAAACACAAATGACAGTCTTAAAACTAGTGACTAAAGTGCTTGTCAATTTTGCTAAGCTGCAGGAGAATAGCAGGCTATAGTAGAACAGTGTGTTGCTTGGCTGTAAAGCTGAGAAGAAATTTTACTAGTGTCTTAGATGCAGGTCTGTCACCAGTGCCTGTGTATTTGCCAGCTTGCGTACAGAAAAGACTGACACAAAGGCTTTAAAAAAAATCTGACCAATTTATTTTTCCTTTTTAAAGTAACTCTGTTATGTATGAGGAGTGCCATTGCTGGTCTCCTTCTAGTTGCCTGGCTGGGTTTGACTTAAAGCTCTGGAGAAAAATAAGGTTTACCATTTCATTGAGTCCTTCTCTCTATGCAAAGGTTACATGCTTGTTTTGCCTAGAGAATCATAAATAAGGTGATGTACTTACCTTATTCCTTGCTATCCTTGACAGCCAGTGCTCTCCTCCATTGTCCGGCACCCCAGGTTGTAGGCAGTAATAGAAGTCACCAGCACTCGATATTCTGCAAGAAGCATAAGCACTTTTATTGATCAATCACATGCGGCATTAAGCCTATCGGCTTAATAGGCTTAATGTCGCATGTGATGGATCAATAAATTGCTTATGCTTCTTGCACAATATCAAGTACATCTGTAAGGTCTATATCCTGTATGGAGTGCAGGTGATTCTTTGGCCCAGGTTGTAGGCAGACCCTTGGCATCCTCCTGTACAGTGCAGAACTGCTGGCCCTGCGTTGTATGGGAGGACAGCAGAGAACTGCAACAAGTCAGACAGCAGAGGGAAGAGGCTCTCAGGGTTGCATGAAGAGAAGGAAGCAAAGAATTCGGTAAGTATATTAACTTATTCATCAATTCCTAGGCAGAACAACAGCGGGGATGGGGACCCATTTTACGGCTAAATCTTTTTAACCCTAGAGTTCAGCTTTAATTACTTTTAAATCAGAGACATAGAACAAGAATGCTTTCAATAAGTGTCACAGAAGTAAGAAGGTTTGATACTTTTATAAGTGTTCCAGGTTTTTGGTAAAGATACACTTTAATTCAGCCATGGAGTGGTATTTGAATTCAACACCATCAAAGAAAAGCCCTTATGCTTAGTAGCTGTTAGGATTTTGTTGGTTAGTCAATGTATTGCAGCTAGGTCAAGGCTATGATTGAATATTGACAGCTCTAGGGTTTTAGGTGTAAAATAAGGAAGATATACTCACCCGAAACTCGGTCCTGCCTGGCTGCTAGACCAGATATTGAAAGATCTAGGGTCTTGGGTGTAAAATAAAGAAGATATGCTCACCAAAACCTCAGTATCTTTTTTATTTTGCACCCTAGGGCAAAATGAGTACTTAAATCTTGCAATGTGGGGTTTACATTCTTCTTTAAGTGTCTGTGAGGTGATGCACCTGGCGTTCTAGCAAAACACCTGTGATTCTACATTTTAGCCTTTTCATGCTGGTCACCTTCCCATACTTTCCTGGGTCTGGCCAGTTTTTACAAAATCATGCCTAAGGGTTAGTGATAAACAAACAGAGTAATGTTCAGTTTGCTGGACATTCACTGTGCCTAGTGAAAAATCCCAAAACCCGAACACAAAACCCGAACACAGCCACGCACCACATTGAAGTCTACAAGCAAATCTTGTAATTTTTTTGGCCTTTTTCAAAGGCAATTTACAATTTTTATTAAAGAAAGGGCATGGGTAGCTGGGCATGTACCAATGGAAAGTAATATGTTTAACATTTCTAATAAAGAATCTTTTAATATGAATAATTTCCAAACCTCCAAGGTAGTGAGCAGAATAAAAAAATTACAAGTTTAATAAAAGAAAAAAAAAAGGCGGCGTGGGATCCCCCTTCCAATCCATACCAGACCTAAAGTTAGGAGCGACCCCAAGTTAAAAATAAAAAAGCGTAGGGTTCTCCCCAAAGTCATACCTTGCCCTTTTGGTCTCGTAGGAATTTTAAGCAGGACCCCCCCAAAATGAGGGGGGTGGGTCCGCCCTAAAATTCCTAACCAGACCCTTAATCCGAGCACAGGCTTGCCAGGACAGGAAAGGGAGGGATGAGCGAGCGCCCCCCTCCCTGCACCATTCCAGGCCACATGCCCTCAGCACTGGGAGGCTGCTTTTCCAGTCTCCCCCCTGGAAAATTGCCTTGTCCCCTTGTCAATGGGGACAAGGCCCTCTTACCCACAAGCCCTGGGGCATTGGTTGTGGGGCTCTGCGGATGCCGCCCCCCTTGTGATTGAGTAAGGAATACATGTACCCCTATTCATTCACTAAATGGTTAAATAAAAATGTAAAAAAAAAACCACACTTTTGATTAAGTTCTTTTGATTAAAAAAAAAAGTATCCTTCAAAGTAATCCACGTCAATCATGGCATCCAGTGTTGTCAATGACTCGCCAAAATAAAAAAAAAAGCCAATGCCCACCGACCTGTCATACAGTAAAAAGTAAACGAATTGGCGGAGCTAGCGGTGACATCACCGCTGGCTCCACCTATTTGTTTTGATTTGGCCGGCACCAGTCGTATGGGTTGGTGAAATGAAAACAACTGGGTGGAGAGAACCGTGATGTCACGGCTGGCTCTGCCCAGTTGTTGTAATTAATTGACAGCCCTACATCCTCAGGTAATTTGAGAACACTGGGCTGTCACTGAATGACATCTGGGTGGAGCCAGCTGTGATGTCACGGCTGGCTCCGCCCAGTTGTCACAGCCCAGTGTCTTCAAATTACCTATGGGCGCTCGGCTGTCACTGAATGACAACAACTGGTTAGAGCCAGCCATGACATCATGGCTGGCTCCACCCAGTTGCTTATACTTGCTTGGAGAACGGCCTGCTTAAGCAGACCGTTCTTCCCGCTTCGGTTGTCACTTTGGCTCAGCCGAGCCGAAGCATATGCGTTCAGCTCGGCTGAACTGGAGGGCTCCGGCAGCCAAAGTGAGTCGAAGGATTATTTGATTCTTCAGCTTAATCCTTCGGCTCTTTCGTTAATAACCCCTTTAAGTGTCATACTTTGTGACAGCGACATACTTTGATCATTGCTGTCATGAGGAGGTTAAATATAAAAAATAATCCCTGTAGATTTTCATTGTAAGGGGTTAATTTTTATAATGATAGTACACTTTTTGAAAACATTTTTTACACTTTTATTTATGTTTAATTATATCAAGCAGTCATTGTGAATTTCACTATGACTGCTTGATAATTTAAATAATTAATTTTTGGTTACTAGTAGGCTGCTCCAAACTTAGGAACAGCAAATAATAACCTTAGTGGCACTGATCCGGTCAGGATCAGTGTCAGTAAAGGCTTCTGATCATTCCCAGAATAATCAAAAGCCCTCAACATTGTTTCACAATAGAAGCATGTAGCTTTCTATTCAGAAACATTGTCCAACATTGTAGAAAAAAGCCGATACACATTGGGATCCCGATCTATACCAGCTGTCAAACAGTAACAGCAAGTGCGGTAAATATTGTACTGCTATCACTGTCAAACACCTGATCCCTGAAACGAAAAGCTTGACTCTTTCATGAATGGAAAAGTCAAGCATTGGCGGTGCCTTCGGTCATCAGATGTCACTCATTGCAATTGACACTGAATCTACATTACTAGATGACATGATTGAAATTGGATTTACAATGGGAACATTGTTCAACCCCCTCGCCACGCCCCTCACATCCACAGCCCATGGATGTGGGGGTGAGGCCCTTGTCCCCATCAAAATGGAAACAAGGTGTCTTGCAAGGGGAAGAGGCTTTGCAAGGTTCGCTGCCAATGTTGACAACGTGTGTACTGGTATGATTTAGGAGATTGGGCAGTGTGCTCGCTGCACCTTTCTCTAGCCTTTTTTGCAAACAATATATACTGTCGCTTTAAGAAAAAACAGCATGGGGTCCTCCTCAAAATCCATACTAGACCTTTATCCACTGAACTCATGGTCGACCTGAATCTTCTCCCATATTGTTGACAAAATGGACATATGGGGAAACAGGTGGTTGTGGTGCACCTGGGGTGAGGGTGTGGTCGATGTTTTGGGTGCACAATTTATCTACTTTTTTCAAAGGATACAGTGAAGCACTGCAAAAAAGGCAGCTCTTGAACAGACTGTCAGCAACAACTGCCTGATGCATTCTAATCACCCCAAGCTATTACACAGTGTGGCATTGTGTGGCTATCCCATGGTGGAAAAGGTGGTGTACAGGAGTCAGGAGGACTCTACCCACAAGTCAGAGTAGAGTGAGGTGGTGTGTGTGCTGGAGGCATACAAAGACAGGCTTTTGGCTCGCCAAGCCTCCCTGGCTGAGGGGCCTCCAGTACAAGTGAGGGGCAGCACTACAGAGAGGAACAGCCTGTGGAGAAACAGACTAAGGGCCGGTGGCTAATAATTGTTAATGTTAAGATTGGAAGCCAGGAGGCTAAACCTGTGTTTTTTTCCAAGCAGTGCATGGATGTTGTACTGAACAACCCCTGTGAGGCTAACCAATGGTGGGTGTGTGATCTTTCATTTAAATAAAAGTGAGCTACCAAGCCCTGAAAAAGAAGATATTGAGAGTGAACTGTATCCTTAAAGCACTCACCATATGTGCTAATATCCCCATACACCACATCTGGCATATTCCTCTGTTGTCACCATTCAAAAAAAGTCCTTTAAAAAAACAGTTGCAGCCTGTTATAACTGTAGTGCATGTTGGATATCAACATTTTGTAAATGGATGGGGGATATCAACAGCATTAAGGATGTAACAGAGGATGAAAAAAGGTAGAAACCATTTCCTTCCACCACCACCACCACACATTTCCTATTTTGCTATATACATGAAATCCAGTAAGGGTCTATATCCAATTTAACAGACCTTCCAGTGTCTACATGCCCTATACTAATTTCTATGCTCTGTGTCATAATATTAGGGTTGCACCGATATATCAGCCGCCAAAAGATATCGGGCGTAAATGGCACTTTTGGCTAAATGCCAAAAGTACAATTTTTCTGCTGATACAGCAGCGCATCCGTGCTTTCTTTCCTCCCCGCTGGGCGCTGCTCTGTGTCCCAGCCGGCTGAGCACTGCGGGAGGAGAGCGCTGTGTTTTTTTTGGGGGGGCGGCCCCAAAAAAAAAATCTTGCACCAGGGCCCTTTGTTCCTTAGGTCCGCCACTGGTGTTGCCCCCACCTCTTCCATATGTTGCTGTTAGGGCCGGGGGGGACAAGAAATTGTTTGCCCAGGGTCCAATCAGTTTTAAAGACGGCCCTGTCAGCAGCACTCCCTATCCTTTCTCTACCGCAGATATAGCACATTGTAATAGTGGCTGCTGTGACCATATCTCTTCAT
The DNA here is from genome assembly GCF_000935625.1 of Nanorana parkeri. Classification (NCBI taxonomy): domain Eukaryota; kingdom Metazoa; phylum Chordata; class Amphibia; order Anura; family Dicroglossidae; genus Nanorana; species Nanorana parkeri. The sequence continues at coordinate 153,407 of NW_017307280.1, read as the reverse complement.
AGTTAGCCCCATATTGACAGAACATTATGGTTACAAAGAATTTGTTCTGGCAAATTCCCACAATAATTAGCCGGATTTCAATATGCAGGATTCTCGGTGAATCCAAACCTTATGTCTACTGATAAGCTCACCCCCTTGAACATTTTTTCACCTCACTGTAATGCAAGCAGGCATAGCATGCTGACAGTTGCAATTCTGCTCTGAATTCGGGAGCAATGCAGCATCCTTTCCACATCGTTACAGGAAGTTGCATTAGGTGGGCTTTGCATGCAGGCTCAACAGGAACTCATGGGGCATTGCAGGATGACTATGAAAACACGGAGTGTGCAGATTCACTTTTTTAATGGGAAGTGTAATATTCAGGGCAGTTGAGATCAATAGCCAATCGTGTTAGTAAAACAACTTTCTTTTTTTTTCTCAAAAATATTTTATTGTGTTAAAGCTTCGATTAAGTGTTTACAGCATGTATAGTATGACAGCATCAACATTTTTCAATTTTTTTTCAATAAAATTGCATATATATTCAACCAGAACACATTGAAAATTGTATAATCCTATCCTAAGGTTCATTTCTTAGTGCAACCATGTGGTAGATTTCAGATGGCAGAGTAACTCCACCGATATGGTGAGTTGAGGAGCGCTCTAGGGTGGAATGGAGTAGAGCAAGTGGCCCGTCTTGGCGCCTATTCACTTGACGGAGAACCTGTGGATCCTGTTGGGATAGCCAGGCAGCCTAGGGAGCCCATTAGTTCCCCCTCCAGATACCACCTTGAGTACCTGAAGGGGAGAACTATTTTGTGTATCATGGCGGCCCTAAATTGAGTTGATATAAAGGGACTCCATCGGTTGAAAAATCTTGTCGTAACTTTATCTCCCTCCAGTATAGCCTCCAGTCTCTCCTGGCACATTATTGTTTTCAAAGTTTCCTCTAATTGTTTCAAGTGAGGAGAGTCAGGGGACAACCAGGCTTTCATCAATGCCCTCCTAGCTAGAAGAAGACACATTTGTAACCATAGCCATCTAGTCCTAGGAAGTGGTAAATCCGCTTCCCAATAACCGAAGAGACACAACCAATGTTGGAGCGGAAACTCAGTTCCCACAATCCCTGACAATAGAGAGATCACCTTCTTCACCCTCTTCCAGAACACGGAGATTGGTTTACATATACATAGACAATGATACAGGTCCGCCCCTGGGAGGTTACATTTTGGACAGGCCATCAAGTATGGACTTTTTGCCTTTATTTTGTGGAAAAAATATGCCTTATGGATTATGCGGAACTGAATCTCCCTCCATAATTAATTAGTAGTGCATGTCCCACACCGTATGGTGTCCCCGTAATTTTTTGTCACATAGGTATTCATCCAGTATATGTTTTCGCCATTTTAAAACCGACAATTGTGCAGCCGGTGGGAGAGAAGTGGTGTTTAGACATACATAAATTGTCTTAATGGGGTAGCATTTGAAGCGCATTACCAGGTCTAAACAGTTAGATCTAAGGAAAAATTGTGGTGTGCGCGTTTCGCTTTTCCAGTAATGGGTCAATTGAGAATAAAATAAAAAGTGGTTTCTGGGGATTTGGAATCTATCGCATATGATTGGAAAAGCTAACGGCTGAAATGAGTCTGGGTCAAATAGCTGCGCCATTGATAGACCTTTCGAATCCCATTCTTTATAGGCTGCGTAGCTTTGTCCAGGTAGGAATTGGGGATTGCCTCTCAAGGGGAGATATTAGGAGATGTATGGGTGAGAATTAAGTTGTAATCTAGAAGCCCTCCATGCCGCCACTATGTCTCTTATTATGATGCTGTGTTTCAGTAAAGTGGGTAGTCTAGATATTCTGGTATGGAGGAGAGCTGTGAGAGACCATGGGGCAACCCAAGCTTGCTCCAGAGATAAGTTGGAATACTGAGACAAGCCATTTATCCAGTCAATAGAATGGCGGAGTAGACAAGCCAGGTTGTATGTTCTAATATCTGGCATGCCCATTCCACCATCATCTTTGTGTAACCTTAATTGTTGTACAGGGATGCGAGACCTCTTGGATCGCCATAGAAACTTATTGTAGGCCGTTTCTATTAGCTTAACGTCTTTATGTTTTAGCAGTAAAGGGATAGTTTGCAGTGGGTATAATAGTTTCGGGAAACTGACCATTTTTAGTAGATAAGCTCTGCCAAAGAGCGAGAGGGGAAGTGAGGACCATTTATTCAGTTCAGCCATTATCTTATTTAGTAGGGGAGTATAGTTAAGATGATATATAGTAGATGGGCGTTTGCCTATAGTAGTTGGGTGGTTCAAAAGTAGTATCTCGCTCTTGTCTATATTTATTTTATAGCCTGACATTTCTCCAAAGCTTTGTAATGAAGATTGTAGAGTTGGGATATCCCTCTCTACCTCAGAGGTAAAGAGAAGCAAGTAATCCGCAATTAGCGCCGACCGCAACTCTTGATCTCCAATTTTTATGCCATGGATAGTGTCTGTCTGTAAGAGCCATTGGGACAGGGGTTCCACCGCTAGGTTAAAAAGTAATGGTGATAGCGGGCACCCTTGGCGCGTGCCTTTACACAGGGGGATAGAGGGGGTTAGAAAGCCAGTAGTATGCACTCTAGCCGTCAGGGTTTCATACATTGCCCCAAGGAGAGATACGAACTTGCTCCTGAAACCCAGCCGCTCCAATACCGCAAATAGCCACGGATGTTTGACATTGTCAAAAGCCTTTTCGGCATCTATGGTGATTATTGCATTGCCCGGAGATGGGTGGGCTGTGGATTGCTCAAGGGCCAGCAGGACTTTGCGGATGTTAGCTACTGCCGCTCTCCCCTTGGTGAATCCCACTTGGGTAGGGTGTATAATACTTGGCATTATTCCTGCAAGGCGGTCCGCCAAGATCTTGGACAAGATCTTAGCATCCAAGTTGATTAACGATATGGGTCTAAAAGAGCCTGGTTGTTGCAGATCCTTTCCGGGTTTTGGTATTACTTCAATATAGGCCTCATTCCCCGTGGGTAAGTATCTACCGTACGACCATAGCTGGGAGTATAGTTCCCCCATGGCAGGGAGGAGATCTGGCTTGAGGAATTTAAAGAATTCCGCTGTGTATCCGTCTGGACCTGGCGATTTGCCCCCCGCTAGGTGAGAGATGGTGGAGGCAATTTCCTCCTGGGTGATTGTGGCATTTAACTTGTCCAGTTGAAGGTCAGTGATTTGAGGGAGATTAATTGAATCCAAGTACTTTAGAGCTTCAGGTGACAGATTTTGGTCTTCCCTGTACAGAGAGCTGTAGTACTCCCCCAGTAATAAGTTAAGTTTTTGTGGATGGGTAATCTTTTTATTGTTGGAGTCTACCAGGGAGTGGATTTGGGAAATTGGTCTAGTTCCCCTAGCTAGATTGGCTAGCATCTTGCCACATTTATTTCCATACTTGTGGAATTGTAAATCCCACATAGATTTGGAATATATCTCATATTTGTCCAGTCTGGTCTCGAACTCCCCCTTCGCTAGGATCCACTTATCCCTCAGAAGAGGAGAGGGGCGATCCCGAAATGTGGAATATGCCTGTCTCAGTATACCACTGGCCTTGTGAAACTCCTCAGTGACTGCCTTAGACTTTCCATGAACATATGAGATGATTCTTCCCTTCATAAAGGCTTTGCCCGCTTCCCAGAATACCAAGCCCCAGTTGGAGTCTGTGTATTCCCTCCAGCCTACACCTAGGAAGGCTTGGAAGGACGTATCCTTCAGCAGATGGGAGGGGAATCAACATATCCTAGCATCCCCCCTGGGCAGCGTGGTTTGAAGTGCGATGGGGGCGTGGTCGGAGATGACCAGGTCACGGATGGCAGGCTTGGTCGCTTTAGAGAGTAGGGCTGGGGAACATAATAAATAGTCTATACGGGATAGGGAGGCATGGACATGCGAATAGTGTGCAAATACCCTCCCCTACGGGTTATGAAGGCGCCAGACATCTTTCAAGGGTTAATGTGTCCATGATCTGCTCCAAACCCGTAGTGGAGTTTGAGGGCCTCAAGACTCCCCTGTTCTTTCCCGATCGTCTATCCTCTACTTTGGAAACCACTGAGTTTATATCACCCCCTATTATAACATTATCACAGCCTTCTTGCACAATATCAGCAGTGAGCTCCTTAAAGAAAGCCTGCAGAGGTGAATTTGGTGCATATATATTATAGATTACATAATCTGTGTCATATATTCTGAAACAAACTCTAATTTGACGACCTCCCTGGTCATGGGAGGACTGGATTATGTGAAGTGGTAATGTTTTTCTGAACAGTATAAGCGTCCCTGCCTTCCTACCCACCGCTGGAGAACCTAACGTTCTCTCCCACCCTGTATTTTCCGTAGGCACGGCATATCTGAGACCTTCAACTAAGCCAAATGGTCTAGCACTTTGGATCTCTTTTGGGGTGACCTGAGACCCTTTACATTCCATGAAATCACTTTAAACTGCATTAAGGTGGTCATCTAAATTCCTCAAGTAGTGAGCTAAATAGTGGACATTATACCAACATATTGTTACAGTACCCCATATCACCTCGGCCGAGGAGATAAGTCCGGATGGAGGAGTGGAGAGGCTACCAGAGGAGGACAGAGCACCCAGTATCCATGGTGAGGCGAAGCTGATGCGGCGGTTGGAATCTAGGAAAGATAAACATATCAAACATAATAAACTAGGAAACAATAAGCAATGAACAACGAAAATAAGAAAAGACAGCAAGCTGTCAAACGCATATGCAAAAAATCTGCCAATGGAGAATGCTCATGAGCATCTTGGTGGGTCCGAGCTTGTTTGGTTCTTAGGGGTTAGGTCGAATAACAGCCTCCTGGGTGTCATTTTTAAGTACTGTTATAAAATAAAGAAAAAAGAAAATGAGTCATGTCCTTCCCTGAGCTGCCAGCCATGGCAGAGAAGAAAATTAGGAAAGAAAACCCCATTTCAGGTTCCTTGGGGCTAGTTCAGGGAGTGATCTCGGTTAGGAGCTCGAAGGGGCTTATGGGGCGACGGTGGTGACAGTCTCATCCTCTTTCCACTGATTTGAGTGCGTTGTTCTCGATCAATGGGGGGCCGCATGTCCAGGAAGGCATAGGCGTCCGATGGAGATGTAAACACCTTCTTGTCCCCTTCTGCTGTTTGCACATGAAGAGTGGCAGGATAGGCCAGAGAGAACCGAATCTTCTGCTGGAATAGAGATTTACAGACCTCCGCGAACAGTTTGCGGCGTCAGCTGACTTCTGCCGAATAATCTGCGAAGATTAAGAGTCTGTGGCCTTCTACCTGAAGAGTGGCGGCACTTCTGAATGCCTTGAGGATCAGCGACTTATCGGCATAGTTTAGGTACCTGACTACCATCGCACGAGGGCGATGTGAATCCTGTTTCTGAGTCCCCAAGCGGTGGGCTCTCTCCACTACGCAGTCCGATGATAGGCCCAGAATAGCAGGAATGGCGTAGGAGCATATCGCAGGCAACGCAGCGGCTTGGTAAGATTTAGGTAGGCCTACGATTCTCAGGTTATTTCACCTGGACCTGTTTTCAAGATTGTCCAGTTTCTCCAGTATCGCTGTTTGCTTCTTGGCACCCTCTCTTATGTGGGTATGGGCCTGTGTCAGTTCATCTTCCAGTAATGCCACTCTGTTCTCCACTTCGATAATGCGTTGCGATTGTGCCATTATGTCATGGCGTAATGATCTTATACCTTTAAGGACTGCCGAGTCCACCGCCTCCTGTATCGTTGGTTTGAGTAATCTCACCACTGCTTCGGAAATGGAAGTGGGGTCATTCAATCGTTCCTCCTCCTGTCCCGATTCCTCCATCGAGGTGGATGGCTGCTGCATCGACATCTCAGAGGGGTCGCGATCTGGGGATGCGGCCTTCTCGTCTGCTCGGGTCCCCGGGAAAGATCGAGTTTGGCTCCTGGCCACAAACTTGTCCATGGAGGGTGTCGCTTGTTGCGTTTTGCGTGGGAGCAGGTCTCCCGTGTAGGTTTTCACCTAGTGTGTGATTTTTTAAAGCAGATTTTAGTCCTGTGGAGCTGGAGCGCTCTACATACAAACATAAACAGCTTTTCTTCAGCAAACGATAAGCAAAAAACAACTTCTTCTCAGTAGAACTCAAGGTTTGGCTCAGGGCTTGTATAAGTCTGGGTCAACATCCCAGCCAACTCACAGAGGTTCTAGCATGGACACAGATCCCCAGCAGGGTCTCAAAAGCAAAACAGTCCACAGCTCATCCCAGATATGTGTCCTGCTCCATGCACACCTCCCAGATACCTGTTGGCTGGCTTGCTGCCCTTTTAGGACCCTCCCCAGCAGGTGGGTTAACCCTTTCAAGCCCAGAAAACATTTGTTCAATCCAGAAAACCTCTTTTGTAATTCCCTTAAAGGAACCACGGCCTAAAAAAGGGTGATACATGTCATCTCTCCAGTACCAATACCTGGTGTCCTATACAGACACCACAGCTCTACTTGAAGTTTCTGCCACTATGTCACTCTGATGAAGGGTCCCAGCGAGGTCCTGAAATGCTAGCTTCAGCTTCTAATGACATGTCATGACATTCTTTAATAAACATATCCAAGAGATATTGAATTTATCTGTGTGTGTGCTGTTGAGGCTGTTCTGAGCTTTGCACAGCGCCATCCATGTGATCACCATAGCACCACCACCATTGGAAGGTTGCAGACCGTAAGGAGTGCAGGTGGTTCTTGGAAACAGTGGTGTCCTATACAGACACCACAGCTCTCCTTCATGTTTGAGCAACACAGTCACTAGGAGAAACAGAGGAGGAGAGTAAACAGTATGCACTTGAATAACTAACATGTGTACATGGCAATTGCACTGCTGATTGTGTTTAGTTAACCCTTTAAGGGGACCCAGAGGGCTCTGGTGTGTTTTCTTTAAATAAGCAGAGGACAGGCAGTATTCAAGCAACCAGCAAGCATTTCTGTAATGAAATCTATAAAGGAAAGCTTTACCAAGGAGTACAAAAGACAGCACTGCTGACCTCCTGAAAATGCTAATCATGTTGACCCAGTGGCTTCAGTACTTTCAAAGTCATTGACCAAAAGCAAGCATGAAGATAAAAAATGCCTCTGTTTATCCTTCTCTGCATTCTTTTTATAGGTTAGTGGCAGCCATTGACCTGAACCTAAAGCAATTGGATCTGAATGGCAATCAAACATCCACTGTGTTTTAATGGGCATGACATTAATGACAGCCTCATGGTCCCTAATACAGGTTTATTTTAACTTGAATTTTGTGTACATGCTCAAAATTAATGGATCCAACTTTAAAGAGGATGTTGGTGATTTAGCTGGCCTGCATTATGGTGCCTCTTGCAGGCATTGGGTAGGGCAGCCAGAAATAACCCTAGACAGGCAGCATAACTTGAAGACTAAAACACTGCCTAATTTACATAAACAATTTACATATCCTGACATATTAAAAAAAACTCTTTCTTTGAAAAGGCACTTAAACAGAACCTGGTCATTAATAAGAATAGTGAGATGCAAATTCATACAGATGTGTCATTATACCAGATGAAACATATAACAACATCAAATATGCAAAATTATGATGATGTCCATTGAAGAAACACTTTAACCTACTGAAGATGAAAATCTATATTAGTATGGGTCAAGGTAATTTAAGCAGGGTCTGAATTATTTTTGGAATATGTGGCATGTTTATTGAAAAAGATAGGCATTAATAGATGCAATTGTCTGTGACAATGCTACCGCTCATTTTAGACATAACATTCTTACATTTTTCTAATATTGGGCATGGTTTTTTTTTTATTTTTTAATATCATGCTAGCTCTGTCATTGTCATGGTCATAATTATGGATGAGCTTTGGGTTCAGATCCATTATTGATCTAACCCAAACTGAAGTTGTTTGCAGTTCAGGAAACCGCAAACTAATGGGGTCATTCGCCAATATAGCAATGAATTACCAATAATGTAATTCCTGGCCTTTGACTTGTAGTCAGGTGGCTAAGGGCAAATAAAAGGGGTTTCATTATGTGTATATTATTATACAGGTTTTTTTATAGCACCAACAGTTTGTGCAGCACTTTACAAAAAAAGAGAGACAGTACAGTTATAATACAATTCAATACAAAAGGATTTGAATGGTCCTGCACATGAGAGCTTACAATTTGGGCAAAGTGATACAAAAGGAAAATATGTAAGGGATGAGCTAATGGTGGAAGCAAAAATACAGTTTTAAGGAGGGCACAGGGTACAGGTTCAGCATCACGATCCACATGAATACAGATATGCAGTCCAGCAATTATATGCAGGGAGGTTCCATCTTCTTTATAGCCTATTGGTTAAATTTACTGGTGGCTGGAAAAGATGCAGGATTGGGAACACCTCAGGAGGTAGTGCTGCTGCCCAGCATCCTGCACCTTGGTGTTGGTGATGTGCTGTCACCTCTACTCCCTCCTCCTTACTGGCTTTATCCAGTAACCCCTTAGAACCACCAGCCCCCCAAGCAACCCAGAGAATCTGCAATAACCCAGGCAAGACACTGCTAACACTGCAAGATCAAGCAGGCTTAGAGGTGGCTCTAGTAAAATAGCTTAAATGCTGTGTATTAAGTCTGTTCAATATTTCTGGCTGTTGTCTCTGAAATAATTCAAGCTAATTTGTATTCATGGGAGACCTGCCTGGACTCTCCCTCTTAAACTGTAGCCTAGCAAATAATCTTATATCGTATGCATCACATCTGCAATATTTATGGATTTTGTCTCTGAAATTTTAGTTTAGTTTTTATTTTATGATAAAACCTGCCTCCCCTCTCCCTCTTAAATTGTGGCCTCATAATAATGCTTGCATGTTGTGCATTAAGTCTTTATAGTATTTCCGTATTTTCTATATACTAGGGAAGGGGGTTGCTCACAGTGTTAAATAGAGTATTAACAGCTCCAGGGTTTCCATAAACCTTATATTAGAAAATTGGTTCCCTTTAGCAACAAGGAAATGCCAAGTAGGAGCTGATTTAGATGAATAATATATTAACATGCAAATATTTATCAACCATATTTTAATTGAATAGAAAAAGTATAAACATATAAATCACACGAAACAGACATATAAAACCTTAAAAACTTTTTTTCTTTTTTCCGTATTTTGTCTCTGACATAATACACTCTAATTTTTTTGTTTTCAGGATAAATCCTGATTCATCTCTACCTTTAAATGTTAGCCTAGTAGGAAGGTTATCACATTTTGCATTTAAACTTGTCTTGTCTTTCCAACTGAAATTGTCGCCTACTAAAACGGTGTACACAATAAACAGCAAGTCTGTACAATATTCCTGGCTGTTGTTTCTAAAATAATACACTCTTTAATGTCATGATAAGATCTTGCTTGTCTCCCCTTCCTAAATTGTGGACTTATAAAGCTTTTTTCATAGTGTGCATTGAGTCTGTATAATGTTTTTCACTGTTTTCTGTAGGGATGCACCGATATATCGACCGCCGAAACATATCGGCCGGAAATTGCACTTTTGGCTAAATGCCGAAAGTGCCATTTTCCTGCCGATACATCGGCGCATCCTTGGCTTCTTTTCTCCCTACTGGGCGCTGCTCTGTGTCCCAGCAGGAAGGAGAGAAAGTGATAGCCGGCCAAGCGCTGCGAGTGGCCAGTGTCTCTCCTCCCACACCGCTCAGCTGCATATCACAGTGCGGCAGAGTGGTGTGGGGGCGGAGACAGCGCTGTCACAGGAGGATGGGCTCTCCTCTCGCACCGCTCACTCAGTCTCCTGTGACGGCGTGTCAGAGAGGAGAGCAGGCTACATACACTCAGCGATCAGTGATCGCTGAGTGTTTGTAGATAATTGAGGATATGGTTAACATATCCTCTATTAATATTTAAAAAAAATTTAAATAAAAACATTTTCAGTATCGGTTTCGGCCTGACAATTTTTTATATTATGATTTCGTTTCAGTTTTTAAATTTCTATTTCGGTGTACATCTAGTTGTCTAATGTACTACATTCTAATTTTTATTTTATGATTGAACCTGTGCTATCCCTCTTTATGATATTGTGGCCTAGTAAAATTACTAATATATTGTGCAGCCAGTCTGTTCAATATTTCTGGCTGTAGTCTTTGAAATAATACACTTGTTTTTCTTTCATGATAAAGCTGCCAGTCAAGCTGCTTACATACTCTCCAGCCACTGTGATATATGTGTGGCATTGTATCTGAAATATTGCACTCTGATTTTTATTTCAGGGTAAAAAACTGCCTCAGGTCTGAAATGTGGGATTGTGGAGTTTTGTGTGTGTTCTGTTTTGCTATTTCATTCATGTTATAAGACAATAAAGAGTCGGGCAAGCCAGGGTCAGCAACAATCGGGCAGCAGAGTATGAAAGGAGAAGGCAAAGGAGAATCCAGGGACGAGCAGAAGTCGGAGGCAGGCGGCAGTCAGGCAAGGTCAAGGAATCTGGTCGATGATAATACGGCAACAGGCAAGATACAGGAAACACACACTAAAGCTGAAAGACCACTCAGCAATGATTCTGGGAGTTGGGCCAGCTTAAATAGGATCATCCCCAGATAGAGCAAGTAACTTCCTATGCGCATGCGCAGTCGTGACTCTGCTTCCAGACATGGTCTTACATACACAAAAAAAACTTGAAATTAATCAGATTCAAGTACTGCTTCTGTATTTAGACCAAGCAATAATGTAAATTAAAAAACTCCATGACATTTAAAATATGTGATGCCAGAATACAGTATTGGTGAAGTGAAAATCATACTGTTCCCTAACACCACATAATGCTTAAAATTAGAGTCCATTCTAATTTTCTTATCCCTAGACATAATATATAAATCATGACTGCCTTTCTGAGCAGGCATTGATGTATGTGTTACATCATGGCATTTAAAGGTTATGTTGAAGCTTACATTTGGTTGAATAATGTGCTTGTGGGCACACCGAGTAGTGTAGGAGTTGTTGCTGAATGATTCCTCATCCTTCAACTCCTTTATAAAATTTACCTGTGAGTGCACAAGACTGGGAGAACACTGTAAGGGGTACAGGAAATACAGGGTATTGTTAAATTAAAACCATAGTTACAAGAGTTGAAGAGACATCATATGTCTCTTCTGTTGGGAAGGTTTTGCTAGCAATTTTTTGTTTATACACTGACTGCACTACATGCACAATGCAGTGCACAATTCTGACCAACTCCTGCCATATAAAAGATGCAAATTACCATTATGCCAACGCTAAAGGTGACCCGGTCCGCCTTCTCCCACTACTCCTTGTCGCCCTCGCCATCCCCTATGATCCCGGTCCTGGGCAACCCAGCCTTCCCCCCGGGGATAGAGGATAAACGTTTCCTCACGCTCGGAGCTCCCAGTAAAGCCAGGGCTCACCATTTTCTTAGTGGTTCCACATGGCCCACTTCGTTCACCTCATCTCCCGACCTTGGCTCTCATCCCCTAGATCCATGGAGAACTATGCAATTGCTCCACTTCTTGAAATCCCTCCCCCCCCGGCCCAACTCTCCAGACCATTGTCCCCGTTTGAAGTTGAATGCTCCGGAGAAGGCCCGGCCCGACACACATTGTCCTTCTGCTACAAACTCCTGCTCTGCGGCAGCACACCTGAAAACCTGTGGTTCCTCACAAGGTGGGAGGAGGATCTGGGGATCCAGTTCACTCCGGGAGAACGTACGAAACTTCTTACATTATCTTACCGATCCTCCATTAGCAACAAGTACCAGGAGACCGGGTACAAACTGGTCACTAGGTGGTACAGGACACCTCACATACTACATTCCATGTACCCCAGACTCCTGACACCTGCTGGCGTTGTGGCGCCCCCTCTGCGGACATTTTACATATGTTCTGGTCATGCCCCTTGCTCACCACGTTTTGGGACCGAGTCCGAACCATCACCCAAAAGTTCACTGACCTCCCGGTCCCTCGAGACCCGGCCTTCTTCCTCCTACATCATAATAACATACCGACCAAGACATACAAACGATCTGTCGTGCGCCACCTAGTTAATGCTGCCCGAGCATGCATTCCGGCCCGCTGGAAAGACCCCACTACGCCCAATATACTCCAATGGCTAGACAGGATAAATGACATATACCTCATGGAAGATCTCACCAGCTCGCTCCATAATACACCAGACAAGTTCGGCAAGACCTGGTTTTACTGGATTGAGTTTCTCCACTCTCCAGAGTATGATGCCCTATGCCTGGACTCTGGGTCATGACCCACCAATCCAACCAGCGCCCTGGATTCCCTCCCCCCCGTACCCCTCCGGACCCCAGAACCCCTCTTTTCTCCCCATCTACCCTCTCCCCCTTTTCCCCCACTGCCATACCCTCCTACAGACCGCTGTGGTAATGCCGCAACCTGACCCACCTGTGGGCCTCATTTCCCCCGCTCCTGACCGGGTAATCACCCTAGATTCTTTCATGCTACAAGGCCCGACAGCAGGGGCCCCGAATCACCGCCCCCATGTCATCATCAGGATCTAGGCCGCGACACTTACCTTTCTATTGCTACATATTTGTTTTACCCTTTATGTTTTCCCTTTCTGTCCATGATTGATGTCTATATTGAGCAAGTAATGACATGTATGTACTGCATATTTGGACACCCCTTTGAAAGACGCGTTTGTATACGGGGAAAAAATGTTTTCTTCAATAAATAAAGAATGTATAAAATATAAAAGATGCAAAGAATGGAGCTGCATTCTAAGATATTGTAACTCCAGCATGTATGAGCAGGAATCACATTATCAGTGCCACCCAATTACTAGAAAAAGAAGAGGTCGGAGTCAAAAGGGTCACCTAATAAGATTGAAGTGGTTGTAGGGGGCAGAACAGACTTTGTATCGCTGGAAGAGGGCAAACCCAGAAGTAAGTATGCCATAATGTCAGTTATGCTGTGCATACTTTCACATTATGGCAACCCCCACTAGAGTTGCCCTTTAACTGCTTGGTCTAAAGAACTATGTATTTGAGAGCCATGAAAGTATTGCAGGGAATGTGTAGAATTTTTAAGATACATAGTACATGCAGCCACAGTCAGGAAACATTGCGAAGAGCAGCAGAGTTGTTTAATGTACTTCTGGAAAGTACTCCGATGGCAGAAACTAGAATAGAATACATTCTCGTTTTTTTCCTTTAGTTAGTTTCACAAACCTGTTTTTAGCAATCACTAAAAATACATGTTCCAGACAACAAC
>NW_017307280.1:137249-140152 GCF_000935625.1 Nanorana parkeri | reverse complement strand
TTTGTGACATTTTTACAAATATGCACAGGGTGTTTTTATATCAGGCTTTGATACATATTTAATCCATTTTCTTTCCAGTATGAGGGAGGAAACTGCAGCACTTATTTTATTTGCTTGTTTGTCTACATGTACTTCTTCTTTCCAATGAGTTTTCTTTCTTATTTTAAAAATACATGTTGTAGGTCTGTTCCTCTGGGATTTCATCTTTTTATGTCAGTCAATGTACAGCAGATAAAAATGCAAGGTTCATTTTCATTTCCGTTTTCATCCCATCTTTTAAACTTTTGAGCAATGATCACATAAAACTCATTTTAAAAGAGGAGGCTTAAAAACAGAATGAAGTCCTAATAAAAATGCACTCATCATTTTAAATATGGATTAAAAAATAGTTAAAGAATAAGCATGCAGTAAAGGAAACATTCAATCTTTATTTTTTTTCCTGAAAAAATCAAAATGCCTTTTTTGCCCATACCCTAAGGCATATTTGTGAATACCTATTTAGCAGATATGCTGAGTTCCTGGCAAACAGCCAAATACACAGATGAAAGTGAACTGTTTTAACCTGTGTTTTGACCTCTGCTACAGTTTCACTTTCACTTATATGCCCTCTTTTCACCCTCACCCTGTGGCAAGACAGTGAAAGCAACAAGCTAATCTCTCTGTCAGCCTACACTAGCCTATCAGCATTCCCCTTTGCACTGCAGCACACCCCACTGGTTTCTTATGTGCCCCCCTTCCCCCTTCAATCCATGCTGCACATACTATACAGTAAACTTCAAGAGATTAATACTAATTCAGGTTCAGGTACTTACACCACTAGCATTTAAAGAAAATATTTTAATCATGTGTTATTGATTACAGAGCTACATTTAAATTGTCATTGCACTGATTGACAAATATTAAAATTAAAAACAAGTCATGCTAAGAATATAAAATATGAAAAACCAAGGCAAGAAATATTTATGGGCAAACATTGTATTATTAATAAAAATGAATGCATACAAGAAGAAAACCATTTGTACATGAATGTGTTCAAAGGTGTTTAAAAGCTGGAGGGTATGTGGTATAAGGACATGTTGACACCCAAACTAAAAAAAAGTCTTACAGCATACACTATAGAGTTATTACTTGATACAGAAGGAAAACTTCCATGTAGACCCTAGAATATAAATGCATTTGAGATCTCAAAAGAAGTTTAAATCAATGTGCTGCCACAGTTACAAAGCAGATGAAAGAGGCTTCTGCCTGAATTGGTAGGAAACTGCTTAGGAACACTTACTTTGATTTCTTTGGGTAGTATGTTACATTATTTCTCAATACAGTACATAAGGATATTACTGCTTTGATGTTACACATCTTCAACAAATGGGAAATACTGTAAGAAAGACTTGAATATGTGGTGTAGATGTGTTTCTCTTTTGTTAAGTAAGCATTGTTGAACTACCTTCTTCTTACAGAGGTTTGATAATATAAGCAACACTTTACAAAGAAAATCTAAACTACAAGGTCACTACCTCATACAACTGTTATAGCATAGGATGGTGGTTCTCCTAAAGTGAAAGCAAATAACCTCTTAGTGGATACTGGAATTCCCCCAAAAAAGTTTGAATTTGTTGTCTATTCTAGTGATTGTATATGTTATTGCTCCACTGATCAAATCAAATTAATGATTAAGACTGAATGAAGATCTGTTTAATAAACACTATATATAATAAAGGCTGGGCTCTTATGTGTTCTAAAATGTTCATCAATATATTCAAGGATGGCTGTATCTCACGTGCAGCCAAAAACATAATTACATTTTAGGTACTTTTTGAAAAAGAAAAAGATCTCTTGTTAGCCCAGCCTATATTCTATTCTAAAATACAGCCAAGAACATGGAACTATCTTGTCCCAAAACCTCCAGGTATACCAATAGGACCTTTCTCCAAAAAAATTAAGCCATTCTTGATTTATTTCCAGCATTATTTCTAAAAGTTACTGATTTCTACCCACTTGTCTTAACCACATGCTGACCATGGTGTTAAACCATTGTGGTGTTAAACCACCTGGCCAGGCCATTTTTCAGTATTCAGCGCTGCAGTACTTTGACTGACATTTATTCCGTCTTGCAATGCAGTACTGTAATGAATTTTATACCATTTTTAGGGACAGATAGAGCTTTCTTTTGGTGGTATTTAATCACCACTGGGGTTTTTATTTTTTATTGTATAAAACATAAAAGGATGGGGTCATGTCGGGTAAATAGACACCAAACATGTCAAACTTTAAAATTGTATGCACCTGTGAAATCGCAAAAAAACTACCATGCCTAAAATTGGCCATAGGTAATGCTTTAAAAGCGTTTACTGCTCATCAGTTTAGTGTTATCGGTGATTAATGACCCTGAAATTAGTGCTCACACTCCCGAGTTTGTGGCCAAATGTAACACATGTGGCATAATCGTTGTTTACGCACATAGGCGCCCCCGACGCCTATTTATTTGTGTGTGCACTTCATTTTTTTTTGGGGGGGGTGTTTTTTATTATGAGACTATTTTTTTAACTTTTTTTAGTTACACTTAACTGTATTACTATCACTTAGTGGGCTTGTTAACCCCCTATGTAATAGCAAATATACAATGAGAGGTCCTCTTTGTGGAGACATCAGGGGCCTCTAAGACCCCTAATGTCACCTTGTGACCCCCAAAGAAGCTGATGAAACAGAGAGGGGGTGAGGCAATGGAGGGGGGCACACACTAAATGGCATACAAGCGATCGGCCGGCTGTAGAGCCAGACAAACGTTTGTATGTAACAACTGGTACCAGCTGTTTACATTCCAAGTGGGATTCTGCTCATGTGTGCCCGAGCAGAAAACAAAAATCATATACATGTAAGTCCAACCGCTGGGAAGAGTCGGCCGG
>NW_017307280.1:120933-137155 GCF_000935625.1 Nanorana parkeri | reverse complement strand
CCTGCCGGCCGGCCACCCGCCATCCCATGTTTTTACAATGGGTGGACGGCAAGTGGTTAAAGTATAACATATACCTTTCTTTTTTCAGGCTAAGTACATCTGCAAGTATAGAAAGATACCGGTTTATCCTGTCAGAAATCAATGTCTGTCCTGTGCATCAAACTGAAATCACTGACAATGTTATGAGGTCTCACTAGTTTACTTCTCTGAACTAAAAGCCACTCACTATATTATAAAGATGAGAAAAGGGAGAGGTTTTTGTAGTCTAAATCAGAACAACTGCCCAGGGTGACCTCCATAAATACAGTACAGTGTGTGATCTTATGACTGGAATCCTGTTACTGGCAGAATCACCAGGTAAAGACAAAGAAACAAAAAGCCTGAAAAAAGGAAATTAATTATAGGTCAGCCCATTACACAACAATATGTTGAAATATTAGTTAGTTAAGGAAAACAGTATAGTGATTTTCTTTTCTGGGCATGTCACAAAAGGGAATTATTAAAACATTCCCACATAGTTTAACTAAATAGATTTTGTGATTTGTGTGTAAAATTCATGTCTAAATGACTGTATTGTTTTTCACAAAAACCCTCTGGTTGACTTAGAGATTATGTACAGATTCACATTTAAAACGGCCTTCTTTACCACAGCAGATGAAAACAATAATTTCTTACAGCCTCTAGTGCCAGTAAGATCTCAAGTGCCCATTGTGGAGTTCTGTTGTCTTCTTGTCAGCTTGCCTTCTTAATGGCACTACTGGTTAGAGTGCTGTAGAACTAGACCGATTATCTGGAGTTGGGCAAACATCTTGAAATATGCTGCAGTTATTTGTCTAATCCATAGCCTTGATCCATTTTGAAGCTGAAACGTCTCCAAGCAGCAATGCTGATTTAGTGAAGTCGAAAGCTAAAGTAAAAGTAATATTACCAACCATAAAAACAAAATACTGCAGAGCTCCCTTTACAAAGTGAATAAAGCACAAAAAAGAATGTATCCCCAATCTTACAATGTGATAAAAAATATCAAAATATCAACATATATAAAAACAAATATAAGAGTTCTGTATAACCAAACTATGATTAAAAATAAAGTTCCACTCTATAGCAGAACTAATCTAAGTGATTGGAAACACAGTATATAAAGTCCTGCTTTGTTTATAAACCTGTCCACACAGTAAAGAGTAGAGTAAAAGTCAGGGGCATAACTAGAAATCACAGGGCCTCATAGCAAAATGTATGGAGCCCTGTGATTTCTAGTTACGCCCCTTGCAGAGCCCACCATAGATCCCACACAGCCCACCTGAGGGTGACCCCGCAGAGCCCACCATAGACCCTATGGTGGGCTCTGCAGGGTCTCAGGTGGGCTGGTCACACCCCTGCGTACCTCTTACCTGTCAGCCCCGATCCGCTGTCAGCCTTTTCCACTATCAGACCTGCCTCCTCCTTGGTCACTGGCAGGGCCCGGCCTCCTCCACCCTGCCAGCCTAGGCATCCACCACAGCAGCTGCTGGCTGTCACTGACTCAGCAGCGCCTGTGAAGAGGAATGTGCTGCTGCACAGATCACTGACAGGTTGTCACAGCCGCCGGTGACAGCCAGCAGCCTGCAAAGCCATAGTGACCCAGGCGGCCAGCGCTGCATCAGGGAGACCCCGTTGTTCCTCACCCTGGCCGGGCCCCCCTGAGCCCCGGGCCCTATAGAGGCCACTTGGGTCTCTATGGCGATAGTTCCACAACTGGTAAAAGCAATGTTATTAGTACTGAAGGAAATCAGGAAAATATGCAGCAGTGCATGGGGTGCCTACCAAATATCACTGCTTTGTGAATCCATACTGATAAAAACTACAATTCAAGGTGTATGGAAATGTATAGCTCAAGTAAATCCTTCATCCCTTTCACTGACTTTCAAACAAAACTATAGTTAGTTGATCTGTCCCCAAGTCTTACTCCTGATTTTTTCACCTGGATGTCACCTATATAAAGATCCAGCAGAAGGCAAAACCCATATTAGGGCCTGTGTCAGCATGCTTTTGACTTGTGTCAGTGGCATCAGTTGGACATCAGATAAAGACGCTTCTGAGATCATTCAGAATTAATTGAGGGGTGCAGTTTACCTGCAGTTGGCCTCCTTCTTACTTGATTCATAGACTTGTATGGGAATACAAAACAAGTTTTAACAAAAGCCCCTCAACACAGGTCCTTAATGGCAGATGCAGGTAGGTGGGAAAAGTATTCTGATATTTTATTTTTAGGTAGAGTTTGCTAGTTTAACCACTTTAAGACCAGGTGTTTAGATCCCCTTCCTGGCCAGGCCATTTTTCAGTATTCAGCGCTGCGGCCCTTTCACTGACATTTATTGCGTCATGCAACGCTGTACTGAAATGAATCTTATACAATTTTTTGGGGACAGATAGAACTTTCTTATGGTGGTATTTAATCACCACCGGGTTTTTTCTTTCTATATTTCAGAAAATGTACTGAAAATTTTGAAAAAAAAAGGTGTTTTTTACATTATGTTAGGAAACAATTATTATTACCCAATTTTTTGGTAAAATATAAAAGATGGGGTCACGTCGGGTAAATAGACACCAAACATGTCATGCTTAAAAATTGCGCGCACGCGCGAAAGCACAAAAAACTACAATACCCAAAATTGACCATAGGCAACGCTTTAAAAGCTTTTACCGCTCATCAGTTTAGTGTTTTCAGTGATTGATGGCCCTAAAATTAATGTGCAGCGTAAAGGGCGCAATCATCGTTTTCGCAGGTATGTGCACCTGACGCATGTTTGCATGCGTGTATGTATGGGTGGGGGCTTTTAAAAAATGTTGTTTTTTTTTTAATTCTTTCTTATGTGTGACTTTAATTTTATTTTGGAAACTTAAATTTTTTTCCTATTTGTTTTTTTTTTCCACTTAACTTTATTGCTATCAGATAGAAACCCCTCTATGTGATAGCAAAAGAAATGACAGGTCTTCTTTATGGAGACATCAGGGATCTCCAAGACTCTAATGTCACCTAGGACCCCCCTGAAGAAGCTGATGAAGCAGAGATCTGCTTCATCAGCTTCTCTCCGGCGTCTGAAGCTGGAGAGTGACACAAGAATGCGGAAGTGATGTAATATACGGCGCGCAGGTGGGCGTGGCTTTAGCGAACATCTAAAGACGCCCGCTCAGATCTAGAGACTTCTCGGCCGGCCGTTTTTTACAACGGCCGGCCCTGAGGTGGTTAATCAGTTAGCAGATACATACTGTATATGAAGAAAGAAAGCATAATAAAACTATGTCTTTCAGTGGAATTTATTTAAAGAGCTTTGATTTCTGACTGCTTTAAATGGCAGGTCTCATTTTTACATTCCTCATGAAATACAGTAAAGAACAATCTCCAGTGTGTTGCTTTAAATAATTACTAAACCCAAAAACAAAATGTAACAAAGCTTAAAAGTCCTTAGATGTGACAGCTGCATTATTTTTCTACTTTCAGATTAAGTATATGTTCTGCAAGTAAAGAAAAATACTTGTTGATCTTGCCAGAATTCTAGTGCCCATGTACCTTCTTGTGCACTGAACTGAAATCTCAAACAATGTTTAAGATTTATATATTCTGTCAACTACCAAAACATCTCCTGCTTATGTAATGGACATGAGGAGGGGGTGCTTGTAGTCCAAATCAGGAAAGCAGCCTACGGTGACAACACTGCTCTTCCATATATACAGTACAGTGAATTGTCACTATAGGACAGGAAGTGTATTATTGGCAGGATCACCAATTGAACACATAAGAAAAAAGAACACCATTAACAAGGTAACCTATGCATCCACCACATGTAAGGATTGATAATCTGTGATCTATTATAGTTTTGTTTTGGGGTTTAGATATGTTTTAGACTGATGTGACATTTGTGCCCACAAGGTTAAAGATTTAATTTTGCTCTGTATTTCTTTTCCTACTCATACAGATTTGATCTCCTCCAGAAAACAGAGTGGTTTCTCAGAGTGATGATACAAGCCTCTCATAAATAATGCATGGGTCATTTATTGTCCATCTATACTATATCATAGCCTAGCACACACTTTAGGTTTTAACAAGTGTTATGCAGCATGATTTATTTGTCAAGTGTCTTATAGAATGTATTTATTATTTATATAGTGGGTAACACGGGGTCATATCAGCCAGTCTACTGAAAATACATCATTCGTGCTCATAACTACATCTCATTTTCCATTAGTTCATCAAATTACATAGTTACTTTTTGTAATACTTTTCAAAAATGATACTGTGACAGGAACCCAGCTACGAATTGTTCTTTCATATTCTCATTAGTGAACCACAGTCAGAGGAAACAAAACACTAGTGATTTTAATTACGTATCATTTTCTAGAAAGAACACACAAGATAAAAAAAATGTAAATAGACATCATCCCCATTCATTGCTTTTCAATTTATGCTGCTTTTTTTCACAGACTAAGCCATAAGTACATAATGCATGTAAATTACTAGTTAACGCAAGGTATTTTTCATGACCCTATTAAATTACAGAGCTAACTTTTATATTCTTTGTTACTTTCATCTACTGGGATGTGTTGTTTCAATCACAGGGAGTAATTTAAAGGCAGAATATGCTGTGAGCTGTTATTGCTTCTTAGGTGCTGACACAATGCTAGCCACATCAAGCTAAAAGTATGTGATTTAAAGCATACATCAAGCCAAAAACTTTTTTTTCAGTTTTGGATAGACTGGGGAAGAATTAAAACATCTGTTAGGTCTTTATTTCTATCTGGGAGAGAGTTGGAGAGATTTACCCTAATTTCTTGTTCTTTCTGATAACAGTTTCACCAGACGGGAAGCCTCCGTTCATACCTACGTGACAGCATTTTTGCACGATTTTGGTCTACCGTATTTACCCATTCTTGCACATGTTTTCAGGTGTTAAATTGTGCTTGTGTGACAAAACATGCAAAGGTGCTTGTGCCGCATGTTTACAGGCATTTCCATTGAAGTCTTTGGAGCCAAAAGTGCAGAAATCTGCAGAAAAGATAATTTTTCCGGTGATAGACATTTTACTGCTGGTGACAAAATGCTCAGGTGTAAAGAGGGGCCATAGAAAACAATGGGATTCCTTGTGTTCAGCGTTTTGTAGCTCCGAGCTTTAAGCTACACAATGCCTAGGTGTGAATGGGGACAAAGTTAGGGAACATGTGCAACAGGGATAGAGGCAGAAATAATACTCTTACAGGGGTTCAATACTGCCCGTACTCTACTAAGTAAAAGCCTTTTTTTTACATATCTATTGCTGTTGGAAGGTTCTCTTCACCTCCTGTCTGGTAATATGCTGTCAGCAGGACTGAAAGTAAATCTCTTCAACGGAGCCTTTAAAAGTAGCAACAACTTGAGAAAGGTCCTAGCTCTTCCCTACCCCATCAAAACTAAGAAGAAATGTTTCGGTTGGACATACTCTTTGAATAGTTGCTAATTAAACATAATAATTCTTAAATAAGGGACATATGTTTAAGTTGGTGTTACTGAAGGAATAAAGCTATATGAAGAGAAATCTTTTCGATTGCATTATCATAATCCAGATATAGGTAATGCTTTTACCCCTTTAGTTCATGCAGTTCTTGGGCATGCTACAGTAAATGTAAAATTGGCTTTAGGCCTTCAAAGAAGAACTCCAGGCAATCAAAAAATCAACCCTTACAGTGGGGTCAGTCCCACTGCAAGGATGTTAGTCCCTCTGGTCTAGGGCTAAGATAAAGAGGACATGCTCACCTGATCCTCGGTCCTGCAGCGCTGACTGCTCACCTCTTTCTCCCTCTCCTCTGATACAGTTGCATTTAATACAGTTGCATTGTGGGTCCTTAGCCCCCTGAGCCCGGGGGGAGAAAAGGCTGCAGGGACCAGTTTAGCAGCCACGTGGGACTGTGGATCAGGTGAGTGTGAGCGGGGTAGCCTCACTGCAAGGATTACGTTTTTGATTACCTGAAATTCTTCTTTAAAGTGCATCTAAAACCAACATTTTGTTAGCTTTGTATAGAGTGGGGAAGAGTTAGAGCCATTGTCAAAATTTTATTGCTTTGTGAATCCCACCAGGAAGATTCTCCCTGTCTATTTGTTCCGGTGACCAATGTCACAGGAACATGAAGAGTAGTGAAATCCCAAATTATACAGCAGTCATCGTTTGGGGACAACTGTTCAGATGACAGCTATCTAAGAGAGCATTTCCACTCGCTTTGGGGAGATTTCCTCTTCTTATTGAGTTGCTGTGATAGGAAGTGCAGTGAAATCTCCCTCAATGCAACAAAAAAAACGCAAAAAGTTTAAAATGACCTGACTTGGTGACAATAAGGAATTGATTTTTTGTTCTGTCTCAATTGTTAGACTGAAGAGCTCAATTATCTCTTTTTTATTTTATGTCTATGTAAGAGGATTTTTCTTTTTAAAATAACATTAAGGTTAGGAAATGTTGCCAATTTATTTCTAAATAGTGCTTACCAAAGTTCTTGTTTTGCCATACATCTAACCTTCTGCTCCACAAATTAGAAGGAGTCATGTAAATATTCTTTCTGTCCCATGCTTGACTTACTGTTCTCATAAATTCAGTCATCCGGCTAACTATGACTAGGTTTTATTACTGTTAAATTATGTTATATTCAGTAACCATAACGTATCACCTTAGCACAGAGCATGGATGTATTTGCAATGGGTCATTATCACAATATGCTGTTACCTGTAAAAAATGTATGTAAATTGCATTTACAATTTTGTAGTTATTGTTTCATTAACATTAATTCCACTTACAAGACAGCTGGAAGCAATATTTCTTCCTGGTATGTGTCCAATAAAAGGACTCAACATGTATAAATGGATGCAGTCGTAATGTATTCTCTGTAAACTGGCCTATGAAGTAGAAATAATTGCAAACTTTATGTTCAGATAAAATGCAGCCATTGTGTTCAAGAAACCATATTTTATTTTTTTGAGTTTATTAAAAACATACGGTACAGTATTTGTACAAACCGTTGCAAGGCCTGCGGGAAATTGCTGCAGAAAAATCCAAAAGCCAATAGCTTTATTCTGTCTCTGCAGTAAAAAAAATACAGCATGGAGTCCCAAATGGCACTCCCTGACCCAAAAACGACTTTCTTATAAGAAACATTTATTAACTGAAAAAGACACACTCGAAGGGTAGTTTAAAATGACATATTGCCCAGCCAATAACAGTACATTGTTTGTTTTTAATTTACTTTCTGCGTTTAGAAACGGTTTGTAGAAATATTTTCAATAATCTATATTAGATTTCGTCTAGCACTGATTGGGGAATATAAGCCTCTCACACATAAAGAGAAATGAAGTAAAGACAGTCTTGCCATGTAGGTCTCTTGTGTCTTCTGTTGTTTAATGACTCTTCTTTTGTAGAAGACTTTGTTACAGCAATAAGCATACCCAGGGAAGTACATAGCTAAGTGTCTATGTCGTCTTAGCAAATCACCTTGGTTTTTTATTGCTCCTTGATTGCTTATGTCCTTTATGCTTTCCTTGGCAATAAATATATTAAAACAGAATGAAACAGAGATGGTACTTAGGGCTGCTAAAAATTGTAGTCTGTCATAGTTCCAAATAACATGAAGTTGTACTGGATGTGAGTCAAACTTGCATTTTACCTACGGGAATAAATTGCTGAAACTAATTAAATCACAGGTGAGCTATGATCTGTTTACCGGAGCATCGTTTGAAGGCCCAGCTGAATGTTTTGGTGTCATTCATAAAGACTTTGCTTTCTAAATGGATGCAGTATTCTGCTTCTGTGCTAACATGACAAATATGCTGAAAAGAATGAAAATGATTCGACTAAAGCATATCTAAACCCGAGCACAAATATTTATTTTAATTTAATTGCAGTTTACCAATCCTTGGATGTGGTGGTACATTTGTTTTCTTTTATTTTTTCAGCATGTCTTCTTCACTTTCTCTCTATTACGTGGGGGTCTGCACAATTAGTAGTTTACAATCAAATGGCTTTTTTTAAAGAATGCAGCGTTGCTAGTTTTATCAGTTCAAATCACAAGAATTTACAAGGATACTGCATTTATGGAAAGATCAACAGGCATTTTCTATACCTGCTGAAAAAGCTTTAAAAATAAAAACTAATGCAGCTACCACATCTAACGACCAGTAAGCTGCAAAATATTACATTTTTTATGGTTTAATCTATTCTTATTAAAGTTTCAAAATAAAAAAGAAACCCAAACAAGTACCGTCATATCAAAGTGACATAAAAGGGGGCCCATAAGAATACAATGTGCTAGATGAGAGTACACAGACGAATAGAACAAAAACTGTTTTGTTTTTTTGTTTAGATACAATGTAATGACAAATAAAGAATACTCTTGTGACTACATTATTGATGCTGCTTTTTATCACCTATATAATCATGTCTGGTGTAAAAGTGGAAGGAAAATTGAAAATTCTGTTCATAGTGATCAATCATATTCCAACTATTTTTATTTTTTGCAGGATGTTAGAGCATGAGGGAAAACATGTTATCAGATGCAATAGGTGACATCATTTTTATCAAGTAAATTATGTGTTTGCTTTTAGGCCCCATTCATACCAGATCTGTTGCAATCCAATTTTCAGCGGATGCTAATGCAAGGTCACCAAAAATCAGATGGGTGTGAATGGGATCAGTTCACACCACTGCAATCCATTCCGTTGTAGTGCAATGAAAAAATGTAGAGCATGCTCTATTTTTTTTTCAGCACAGCACAACATAACATATTGCCCTAGAGGGCTGACAAAAAAGATGCTGTGGAGGCAGCTAGAGAGGCTCTTGTTTGTAACATCAATGAAAGGATATATGGCAACATTAAGAAGTCGCAACATCGTAAAAGAATTCCCCTTTAATATCTGGACATCATCTGTGCAAGGACTGTTAAGTATTCTTCTTTTATTCCGTTTTATTTTGTTATTTATTTTGTCTCCCTTTATATCTTTTTCTGTATATTTCTCTGCACCACTTCTTTCATTAAAGGACGATCTTTAAAATCATTAAGCTTATCTCTATGCTCTAAATATGAACCTAAAATATCCTTGCCTCTGTGAAGAGCACCATTGTACAGTGGGAACTGTCAAATTCCTGTCTGAGAGGACAGCGGTATAGGCATTGTTTACATTTTTTTGTGAAGTGTCACAGCACTTGCTGGGATCGGTGAGTACTTCATTAAAGTATGTGGTAGCAGTGATCGTTTGGTGTCTAAAAGGTTAACTGCGGAGTTAACCAACCCTAGTGACAATCGCTCTGTCTTCTGGCCTGAGATTGCTGTCCTGCAAGCTGGGAAATCTCTGTGCAGGGTGAGGCTGAGAGTGGTATTGCCATATCCTTGTGACACCACGCTCGGTTCAGAACTGTGTATAGTCACGTGTGATTGGCATACACCGGGTTCGGGCCGGGCGTACGTCACACTCATCAAAGTATTTTAGTGAACCATAAGAGAGTATACATTTGCTGAGTCAAATTTGTAGCAAGTATTTTTCCAGGTAGAGAGGTGTTGCTATACGTTGGCATCCAGGGCATGTGCCTGAGTGTCCTTGTGCCTAGAGACTTTAGTGGAAACTCAATCTCCAGTTTACACAGTTGCACAAAAATGTTGGTAGCCAAAGTTCCTAAGCTGGTAGGGCTACAATTTAAAGTTTAAAATATCTGCCTATCATCATCACCAGAGTATCTTAACAGTCTAAGCCACTGCAACATTATAATTGGGTAGGTTTTCATATTCATAAAAATAAGTTTGTTCCTTTTCCATATTTAGAACATGCAAATTCAACATCTTGAACTTTAAATCCGCAAACAATTACGAGAACTTTCTTGCTACTACTCCCATGTCAAGTCCTACAATTTTACAGTTCCTATATTTCCTTATAGTCTCTAATTCTGGGTGCATTGTAAAGAGAAATTGGCCCATAATAGGCCACGGAATGCATTCAGGACCGGCTAACTGCCATAAAATACTTTCAGCCTAGTCATGTTGGGTGCAGGAATTAGGACCCTTGCTTTGCTACTGCTTCTAATTCAGGAAAATAGCATTTGGTTTTTCCCCTATATTTTGTCAATTGAGTTTGCAAGCCAGTTAGTATAATGCAGTTTAGCCTGTGAAGAGCAGAAGCTAAGAGCAGATTGCTGTTTACATGCTCACGGATCGAAGGTAAGTTAATCGGGTAGCAGTTAATGATTAGTGCAAGAATTCATGATGTAGAACTAATGTCAACGATAAATATTTACAGATTTTCTAAGTGCTCATTCTTTAGCCAGACGACAGTAGATTGTGGATAAGACACTTGTGAACACTGCAAATAAAACAGCCCTTTCAGCAGCTGGGGAAGAGAGATTTAGCAAAGGGAGGTATATGAATCAAGCTAAAATTGGTCATGGAATCACCAGAGTGACCTTAACTGTAGCAATTTCATAGCACATTATATCACATTTAAGGATGAATTACAATTAAGCAAATGGGTTTGGTATATTGGCAATATATTATGTGCTGTGAATTCTTGTGCTCGCCTTGGATGATATTTAATTTTGTGAAAAGCCCAGATTGCTGCAATATGGGAAAATTCAAGCCCCTGAATGTGATTCTTGGACATGTTCCATTAGTTGAGGTTTTGTGAGGTTATATTGTTTCCCTAAGTTTCTTTAAATTGTGTTGGGCTTTTAAGAGGCATAAGGGAAATCGAATCACTGAATTGAAATGAATGTTGAATATTTACACTACTATAATTTTTTTCCCCATTTCTCCCACGTGCAAGTTAACAGTTTAATGCATTGTCAGTGAGGTTTCAGTAAGCCAATGGCATTGGATTAATCCTGCCCAATCACCATAAAAAATGAGAATATGGGGTTGATTTACTATCCTTATAAACACACCACGAACATGTATACACCTCTGTAGTGTGTTCCCTCCCAGCATGATCTATGGGTGGAATCTAAACACCTTTGTAGTGTGTACACGCCCAGCAGGTGTGTTGTGCAAAGCCCTGCATGAATTGCAAGGTGATGTTGTGTAAATTAGCTCTATGTTGTGTTGCTTGTGTTGATGAATGCAGGAATGTAAATGCATGAGCTAACCATTTTTGTCTAAACTGTGAAGCAGCATTATATATGCATCATTTGCATGATTTTTCCATATATGGCATTAGTGGAAATATGCTTTTAGAGATTTTTGGTTGATAAATACGTTTTGCTGTGTGAAAATCACATGCACCTGGTGCGTGCGTGTGTTTAGGTTAGTAAATCACCCCCTATGTCTTTAATTTAGTGGTGGATACATGCAGAGCAGTGCATGCATTTTTTAAGCTGGTCTTGGAATTTATGATTGCAGTTGAGCATTTGTCTCTCATTTGCTCAATTTACAACAGCAGTGGTTATACCCATTTTCTATATTTAGTGTTTTGTTGCTATTGACAGCAGCCCTAATTTTGTGGTCATTTTCTTTTTTTTTCAGCTTGAATAAATTAGACCTACAGTGATAAAATGAATGATAGTATATTAGCAAGAAACACAGATCCTGCCTAAATGAAGGCATATATGGACAAACTGGAGACACCATTTGCCCATTAGTTGCCAAAACTATTCAATGATTAAAAGTCAGAATATTTCTTTGACAGCAGTTTTTTTTTCCTACTTCCTCTGCTTGGTCTTAATCCTAAAGGTTGATAAACAATGGTTTCCCCAAAATAGACAACAAATGTTTATGGCATTGTACAAACTGTAAGTCTTAATAAAAAAATATTTAATTTCTGTCAAAATCCTATGAAGTTTGCATGAAGGTTGTATCAGCTGCAGATCTATTAACATTGGAAAATGTCAAAAAGCAATTAATGGAATTGGTAATGTGATATCTCTTAATCGAGCACTTGTAAAAGTCAAGCTTCTCATCAGCTATAGCTAAAAGTTTCAAAAATCATCTTGAAATGAAAGAAATTGTATTTAAACAATGTGTCCTTGTTTCAATTATATTAACATTTACTGCTATTAGAGTGACTCAATCAATTTTTCATTCCACAGGTTTTTAATTGTTGTTTTACTTATTTATTTTCTTACACAATCTTCCTCATCTGTGGAATACCAGACCAGCACACTACACTTTCAGGCTGGTATCCTGATAGCATGAGATTCTTAAGCTGGCCATACACTATTCTATTTTTTTTATTTTAACCCGAAAGAACTGAATGAAAAAATAGAACAGATTCCTCCATCAACACTTATGAACAATGATCGAGGAATCACCTGCTGTTTCTTTTGTATTCGGACATCAGCTGACTAATACCCAAACAGAGCCTTGGCTGCATTGGCTGCCTTCTCTGTTCATTCAAAGATTTTCCGACCAGCTCCGTTTATCAATTGATTGAGGGATGCTGGCTGAAAGGTTGCCAACATTGTCACTCACTGTGCAAATTTGCATACTGTTGCCAGATTTAAGTATGTGACCTCCTGTTATATTAATACCACTATCTGGGATATTCAACTTTATGTTTTAAAAAGGGCAACCAAAAAATCAGGCCAGTTCTACGTGGTTCTATTGTATTTTTTTCGTTCAACTTACTTACCCATGTTTGACAAAATACTAAAGAGGTGTTTATTTTGAAAAATCCAGTTGCTTTCAGTCTTCTATGCCACTGAGAATAATAGTTAATATCCAACATTTTGAGTTGTCACCAGAACAGTAAAAAAGAGAAATCCCCAGTGCGGACACCTGTTACGGTGACAACCTGCTTGGTGTGGCTTTCCTTCACTCTGGAGAGTTCTCCTCTCACTTTCCTTTGTGTCTCTAGTGAAGGATTGGAATAATAAAATGCAGGGCATAAACATTCCTTGCAGGCATTTTAGTAATTCCCCACCCTATCCTTAGTGAAAAAGGTAATTTTGCCTTTGGATACACATTTAATACATGGTGCACTGATGACACTGGATTCAGTGTTTTGTGTTTTCTAAATAGAGAGCAGAGAAAATAAATACTATATATACAATATATATATATATATAGCGTTCAGTTTTTTAAGACAGAAAAGAGGTGCATGCTGCCTGGCAAATTACAGTTTTAGGCCCAAATGTAACAAATGATTACAAAAAAATCAGCACCACACAAAAAACTGTATTGAGCTTAACATTAGGTTGTGGGGAACCCATATTTCTTTTTTTGTTATTTTGTTGGATTATTGTTTTATTATCTTTAGTCATTTGTTTGTTTGGGGTTAAGGGAAATTTAAATGCTATAGTCACTGAAAAAAAAGCATCTTTTTAAAGCTAAACTTTGTATTGACTTTCTCTGTAAGCAAGCAATCACAGTGTAATGAAGCACAGTCAGTTCTAGAGAAATCCCGTTAATTACAGCGCAGCCATCTAATGCACACTGGCCTTATTCAAACTGCAACCGAGTCTTGAAAATGTTATTAAGAAAACCAGAAACCTGTAATATTTTCTGCATTGTCACCATTGTACTTTCTTTCGCTTAAAAATACATAGCTTACTTGTATGTGTTTGAGGTTTTCTATTTTAGTGATCTACAAATGTGTCAAGTTGAATTAGGTACTATTTGAGATGTAAGTGGATAAAGAAAGTTCATTTGATAGTTATTTGCACTGCTTTATGGAATATGGTGGAGCTTGGATCAGATATATTTTTCATATTAAGTGAATGACTGATAAATAAATATTGTTCAACAATTGCAGTTATTTATTACCTCTTACAGAGATCATAGTACTCCCCCTGACTATGCCCTTATATGCTCCTGGAAATGCCCTTATTTGCTTTCACTCCAGACAGATCAAGCCATCTTTCATGAAAGACTTTCATTCAGGGCCAGCATCTACTGCCTTGGCTCAGAAATGACATAATAATGTAAATCCCGGTACTTGTGCAGTTACCGTATTAGTTGTGTATACAATTGTCTGACACAGGTTAGCCCCCCTACTGCAGCCACTTAGCTTGTGCCATGCTACACAGTTACAATGTTTCAGTCTAATCATTGGGAGAGGAGACTAAGGTAATGCTTGCTTTTGCCTGCAGCAGATTTGTGACATAATCTCAGCCTAGGTAAAGTGACCAGACTGGAGCTCAATGACTGCTTTTTAATGGTAAAATGTAGAGCTTTTTTGAAAAAAAATATTTTTGCTGTTTTTTTTTTAAAGGTATACTTTAATAAAGAAATAGGCAAGAAATCTAGTATTTGTCATTAAATAGCTTGCCTAGACAACTAGAGGAAACTAGTTTTGTCTTATAATGATTCATATGTTTTCTGTCTGGATAACTCTAGGTGTGCAGCGCCATACAAAATCAAGACTTTACACTGATTGATGATTACTGTACTGGTCTAAAGGCACTTCTCTACCTGAAGAGCATTGAAGAGCTCCAAGACTGGGATGGACAGAGTCCACCAACCATACAACACCAAAAAGGAAAACCAATCCCCAAAATCTCAGACATTGTTGGAAAGGTTAGTTGCTTATTTCTTGATTTTATTTTGTTTGTATTCTAAAGGAACAATACAATAAAACAACAACGCCAGATTTCCCAAGCTGTAGGAGGTAAGAAAATAATAGAAATCTCTGCTTTTAATTTTTAAAAAAAGGAATATTCTTCTGAACCTATCGTGGAATGGCCTTGATGTACATTTACCATGCATAGCTTTCCATCATGTAAAGTTTATAGCATAATACATATTTAAATATAAAAAAATGCAATCACAAACAGTACAAATATTCTGATGTCTGCACTGTGGTATCATACAGAAACACAGCATGTCAAGTTGAAAAATTGTATTTTGCTGATTGAGAAAAAAAACAGTAATGCCTTCTACATACTGAATATGCTTTAAAAATGAAGCTAAAACCTAGAAATTGCACAAAATCTTTATAGTGCTAAATTATTTTGGAACAGAGCCACATTGATATACTTAAAAGCAAAACTCCAAGTACCAATAGATGGAATAAATAAAAGAACACAGTAAGTACGAAAAAGCTGTATTTCGATGTTTTCATGCCTATACCCATGAAATCCTTGTGTTTATTTTTGGCTATGTTTTGGGGGGTTTTTAATTCCTCTATCTTGGCAGACCCTCCTCTTGCTTAGCTTGTCATAGCTGGGTAACCATGTACCCAGCGTTCCAGCACAAATACTTCCAGCTCTATTTTGTGTTTATATACCTCAGGAAATATGAAGCAAAATACTGTGTTACTCACCATGATGCAGGGATGAATACTAATACTCTAAATTCAACCTATTTTAGCAGCAGCAGACATGATGACACTAAATAAAAAGTAAAGCATTGTAAATACTACATTATATAGCTTTTTAACTTAAAGCAAATATTTCACAAGGGTTACTTATGGATGTATGCTCGGTATAATTTGATGCATTGTAAAACTAGCTGCAGATTATTGCTCAGCCACTGGATGATTATGATCCATCCACCAAAACAACTTTCTAACTAAAGATCATTGTCCAAATATACACATGTGTATCAAGTTAATGTTTTATACTAGTACGTATGAAGAGGGTAGGGGGAGTACTGTATAGACATCCCCAGTGACGGCCAAGAAAAATTCTACTTGGTCACTCAACTCTGCCTAAGAAAAAGCAAGAAATAGGCATCTATCACAATTGGAGATATCCTACAGTTATTTCAACATTTTCAAGTATAAATGGTCCAGTCCGGGTAATGTCTTTATGTATGCCATGAGTAAAGCAAAGAATGTGTGAAAAGAGATACATTATTGATTAATCTACAACGATATTCTAAAACAGCCTGGACAGATTTGATGGGTACCACTGGAAAAGGTTATGGATAATACGACCATAATATTTAAAACTAAGGGGTTATTAACCAAGCAGCTGAAGGCAGCCAGGTGAATAACCCACCCGAAGTGAAGGGAGCTGAACACCGTTCAGCTATTCACTTCAGCTGAGTATGGCTGGCTTCAGCTCTCTTTGGTTCACACAGTCTTTAAATCACCTAAGGACAGTGGCCTGTCATTCGCATGACAACAAATGGGTGGAGCCAGCCTTGATGTCAGATCCCCACAACCACGACTATAGTGCAATATAAATGGGTAAGCCGTATTAGTCCAGTAGACAAGATGTCAAAAAAGACAAAAAGACAAGCTTTCGAGAGTGAACCTCTCTTCTTCAGGATATATATATATATATATATAATATATAATTGTATATAT